>NC_133659.1:48012950-48070450 GCF_037893015.1 Macrotis lagotis
TTGTAAATATGTTTTTTTTCAAAATATGTATGTAAAATGCTAACTTGACTACTCCCTGCTTAGGGGAGAGGGTTGGGAAGGGAGGGTGGAAGGAAATTTTGTAACTTGGAAGTGTGCATGTTCAAAATGGATAAAAATCTATAAATAAAGATTGCTAGGAAAGTTCTGTCTTCCTGGGATAAAAGTAGAATACAATCCAGTACAGGAGCTTGTTGGTGACTGAATCAGCAACTTTGGAGTGACTGAATCAGCAGCCACAACTTCCAGAATTCTCAGCCCACAGATGGTACGGGGATCCAGCAACCACTCAGAAAGAAAAATAAAAGAAAAAAAAATAACCTTTTGATAACAATGGACTTGGCCAAAAAACTTGTTTGCATTTCTCATACTCAGATTTAGTTTAAAGACCCAGGATGGGGAGAAGCACTAGCACCCTATTCAGTCATAGAGAAACTCAAACTTTGGTCACAATTGCAGGGTGGAAAAAAAGTGGAAAAAACAGATTACCAGAATTATTTCTGAAAACAGCAGCATGAAAAACAGGAGCAGAGTCCCACTTTAATATAAAGTTAAAAAAGTCAAGATATAGGCTGAAAAAATGGTCAAATAACAACAAAAAATCCACTATTATAGAATGCTACTATGGTTACAGGGACACTGAAAATTGAAAAAAAGCAAAATCATAACCATAAAGAAAACATGAATTGGTCTCGGGCTAAAAAATAATTCCTCAAAGAACTCAAAAAGGATTTTAAAAAATCAAATAAGACAGGTAGAGGAAAAATTGGAAAGCAAAATGTTAGTGATGCAAGAAAATCTTATAAGTCATCAACCTGGGGAAAGGGGCACAAAAAATGTTGAAAAGACATTATACTTTAAAAACAGAATAGAGCCCTGAAGACAACTTCTTATAAAGTAGAACTGACAAATAAAAAAAACAGGAACAAATGTTCACAAAAGAAAATAATTCCTCTATAGTTATAATTGGGCAAATAGGAGTGAATAACTTGGGGAATGACTAGACAAGTTGCGGGTTCTAATTGTGATGGAATATAAGGAATGATGAGCAACATGAGTTCATATAACTATGTGGAAAAACTTATATGTACTGGTGCAAAGTGAAATAAACAGAACCAATGGAACAGTGTACACAGTAGCTGCAGAATTATATGATGATAACTATGAATGATTTAACTATTCTCAGTATTTCTGACACGATAATTTTGAAGGATGAAAAAATGTTATCCACCTTCAGAGAAATAACTGAAGGAGTTGAAATACAGATTTTTTTTATATTTTTGCTTGCTTCTTTGTTTTTGTTCTGTGTTTTCTTTCACATCACAGATAATATGGAATTATGTTTTGCATAACTGCATATGTATAACCTATATCAAATTGCTTTTTTTAATGAGGGTGGATGGGAGGTAGGGAGAAAGAAAATTTGGTGCTCAAAATTTTTAAAATTGTCATAATAATTTTAAATGTAATTAAAAAACTAAAGGTACTGAAGAGCAGGATAAAAAACCAAACTAATCTTACTTCCTTTTTTGACAATATCATTAAACTATTAGTTAATGGAATTTTATGGATGTATTTTACCTTTATTTTAGTAAAGCTTTGAATAGATTATCTAATATTACTGTAATAAAGAAAATCAAGAGATCTTCACTAGATGATAACATAGTCAGATAGTATCAGAACTTTTTGGATGGTCAGACTCAAAACAGACTCCTCTTCATTCTCATTTGCCAAATTTTCATCCAGGTAATACACAATAACCATGAGTGCCCTACAAGATTCTGGTCTAAGGTCTTTTATTCACAATTTTGTATGGCTATCTCTTTAGATGCCAAGAGTTCAGCTATCATCTCTATGCTTAAGATCCTCAAATCTACTCATCCAGTCCTAGCCTTTGTTCAAATCTCCACTTTTCCAAATTCCTATTGAGCATCTCAAAGTGTATATTTTTGTGACATCTTAAACTCACTGCATCCAACATTGAATTCATTGCATTTGACTACCCATTACCACTCCCCTTTCCCTAACTTTCCTATAACTAATGAGGGCACTGCCATTCCCTAATCATCCAGGCTCTAGGTATCATTCTATACTTTTTACTCTCCCTCCCCTCCAATTCCAATATTTTTAATGCTGCCAATTTTAAATAGCTTTTATTATCCAGGACAAGAATTGCACTTTCACTTATTTACAGTACTGATAAAGTATTTAGAATGCCCAGATTTATATAGCAGCTTAAATGTTACTTTTAAAATGCTACAGCCTTGGCTTCAAATTTAGGAAATTTCAGTTTTTGGAAAGTTGTGTAGTATGCTCTTTTTCTGGTGCATTTAGTCAACTTATTCAACAGTGGATCCAGAAGAAGCACCTCAAGATGGTGCTATTCCACCCCCTGGGAACTCACCAAGCATGCTTCCTGGAATGTCTCCTGATAATCCCCCTGCACTCTGGAATAGCTTAGTAATGGAGTTACAGACCTTCTCCATTTCTTTCTGCTGATGCTCAGATTCTTCCTTCTCAACAGTCTGGTTCTTATCCAGTTGATTATTTCATTATATTTGTTAAGAATGTTCTGTTTGTCTTCATAGTCAATTTTGCTTTGCAGTTTTTCAACCTCTACAGTAGACTTCATGGTGAAAGCATAAGTTTCAAGGGGATTGTTGGAAGACATCTTGTCTCTCTGCTTCGCATTCTCAGTCTTGTATTTCTCAGCCTCCTGGACCATATGCTCAATGTTTTCTTTGCTCAGACAACCTTTGTCCTTGGTGATGGTGAACTTGTTCTCCTTGTCTTAACCACAGTGGAAACATTGAGAATGCCATTTGCAATATGTCAAATGTCACTTCAATATGAGGAACACCCCTAGGTGCTGGAGGGATTCCTGTGAATCCAAACTTGCCAAGCAGGTTGTTACCCTTTGTCATGGTTCTCTCACCTTCATAATTCTGAATAGGCACACCACCCTGGTTGTCTGAGTAGGTGATAAAGGTCTGTGTCTTTTTGGTGGGAATGTGGTTTGATGTTTGATCAGAACTGTCATCACTCCACCAGCAGTTTCAATTCCAAGGGAAAGAAAAGTGACATTAAAAGCAATAAGTCCTGCACATTCTCAAATTTGTCTCCTGACAAAATGACAGCCTGTACAGCTGCACCATAAGCAATAGCCTAATTAAGATGGATACTCTTGTTGAGATCCCTGCCCTTTTGCAGAAACTTCTGGATTTGGGGGATTCAGTAGTGGAATCACCTACCAGGACAATGTCAAGAACCTGTGATTTGTCTAGTCTTGCATCTCTTAATGCCTTTTCTGTGGGGTCCAGGGTGCCATGGAAGAGATCAGCTTTCACCTCTTAAATGCTCTTGGTTGATTGATGCAAAGAAGTTAATACCTTCATAGAGAGCCAATAATCTATATTAGCCTGGGTCCCCAAGCAGTGTACAAATGACAAACAACTCTCTTATTCTCAGTGATGTCCTTCTTGTACTTTTGCTTGAGCTCGGCTATAAAATGGTTGTCTAGGTGATTGTCAAAGTCCTGCACATCCAAGGAGGTGTCCCCAGCTGTGGGCTTGACCTTAAAGATGCCATCCTCAATGGCAAATGTGGAAACATCGTAAATACCACCCCAAGGTCACAGATCCACACATTTCTCTCAGCCCCAATCTTTTTTTTTGTCCAAGCTACAATAGCAGTAGCAATTGGTTCATTGATGACTCAGAGCACATTGAAACCAGGGATGGTTCCATCATCTTAGTAGCCTGAAGCTGGGAATCATTGAAATAGATTGGTACTATGACCACAGCATTTGTAACAGTCTTCCCAAGGTAAGCTTAAGCAATTTCTTTCATCTTGGTCAACACTGTAGATTATACTTCTGGACAAAAACATTTGCCTCCCCTTTGGACTCCACTTGGATAGATGAGAGATAGTGAGGATAGGGTCTATGGGTAGAAAAAATTATAATACCCTGTCAGATAAGAGTGCTGTTTTAGTTTTGTTTAACAGAAGGGAAGGTTCCCACATGATGTCAGTGGGTGATGGCAATATCTGTACATGGCTATGATGTTAAAATAAAATATATCAATAAATATTTTTCAATAAAGTATTTTTATGGAATAAAATAAATCTTCTGAACTATAGGAAAATATGGGCTTTTCCTGGGGAATATTTGGAGCTTCAGCTTAGAGTACTCACAGACTCTGTAAAGAAAGGAACAAATGTCCCTTATGATCCTTAAATAGAAATGCATTGTTAACCATACCCCGTAAACAATTAAACTACGGTATTGCCTTTTTATTCACAGGTGATTAACTCCTCTAGAACAAGGAGTTGTTTCTGATCAGGTTAGTTTTTCTTCTCCTTCTTGCCAGCCAACTCTGCAGTGTCAAACTTCTGGGAAGAACACAGTTGTTCATAAGTAGTTCTGTTGTCCTCTGGAGCCCTTTGGTCTCAGTGTTGATGGGGTGTTGCTGTTGAGACAGAGGAAGTGAAAAGAACAGCTGGCTTTATTCAGCTGAAAATGAAAAGAGTTTTAATGAAAATTTTAACTAACTCTTTCATTTAAAAAATGCTATGTCAGTAGCCCTTCAAATGATGAACTAAGTTGCAGGTTGGTTTAAACAAAATACAGCAAACACATGACATTCCTCTCATCTCATGTCTATCACCCCTTAATTTCTGTTTAACTACAAACCCACACTGGGATTAGAGAAGAACCCAGTTTCTAGGTTCTCTGTGTAAGCCTTGAAATACATTTTTTTAAAAAAAAAAGTTTAGAAATGGCTTATGTTGACACTGAATAAAGTGAAAATATTATTTGGCTCATTGCTTTAATCCAGGTAAAAGAAACCTAAAACTTGGAAAGCTGTGAAGAAACTACTGCTGCAACCTGTTGGCCTGCTTTTTTTATATCTGCTTCCCCAGAGGGTTGATCTGTCATGTATATTTACTCCTTATAAAAAATCTAAAAGTTCATTGTCCATTTCCTCTCTTCTTTTGTCCCTTTGATTAATTGAACCACAGATCGCCTAGAGAATGTTAGTTTTTTCATTTGTGTATCTCTGTGTTTGTGTATATGTGTATGTGCATGTGTGTGTGTTTGTGTATGTGTGTGTGTGATATGTATGTTTATATGCCCAATAGATATTGATCTTAGATCAATGATTCTCATAAGGATTAAACAATTTTTTTGGTATTTTCCACAAAACTGTTAGGAATTGTAGAGATGATTATTTCTAATGAACAAATTTTTTTGGCTCTTTCTACATGTATTGGGAGCTTCCTGATCAACTGTTTTCTTGCAGATAAGTTATATCTCAAATATAAAACAGACTTAGAACTGGCTAAGCAGTCCCATACCCTGGAGACAGTTAATATAAAAGTCAACAAACTGTGCTTCTGGTCAAGATTAGGCATTCCTCAGACTGGATAAGTGACTGTTGATGATCTATCACTTGGAAGAGTAATAAAGCCCTTGTTATGGAAGCTTTGAAGGTTGCTCTGAGGTAGGGAGAAGCCCTTCCTTTTCATTTGAAAATATACTTATATAAAGAAGCTCATAGATTTAGAGGCAGAAGGCAATTGTAGAAGCAATTCCAGTGTCCATGTTTTACAAATGAGGAAATGAATGTCTGGGTGACTTACCCAAGGTTATACAGATAGGATCATAAAATAATATATGTAGAACGAGAAGAGGTCTTGGATTTCTCATCTAACCTATTCATTTTAAAAATGAGGAAATTGAGGCAGGGGGAAGGTAAGTAATTTGGTAAAGATTGCAAAAGTATTAAATAGCATAGCAAGGATTTAGGCTTCTGTGAACTAACTTCTCCTGAATCTAGGGTACTTATGTAGCTCTTCAAGAATTTCATTAAGGAGAATAATTTGTTAGGCAAAATCAAGTCTATTTTATTAATATATTTGTAAAGTTATTTTACCAGTAAAAGGCTATTCATCTTTTGAAAAAAATCTATCAGTAGTACCATCCTTCCCTTGACAGTTTGGTGAAATTGATGAATCCCTTCTCAGAATAAAGGAATAAAATAAAATATGCATACAAGTATAAAGAGAAACAAATATATCGAAATACCAAAATATTTTTTAATTCAATGAAAAATATCATATTGAATGACTACAGAAACCTGTCTGCCTAGCTATTCCTTGGCAATATCATAGTTATTCATTAGTTATGAAGGATGATGTTAGTGGCAGCAACTGACTTCTTCCCTACTTGGATCCAGATAAAAATTCGTTTGGGAAAATGGGAGGCAGTGAATCATGGGGCAGGATTGAGGCAGGAGCTTTCTCTTGTTATTTGTTCAGACCTTCTTGATTCACTGTAGGGGGTGCAGGGGGTCCTTCAATCTGGAGTAGAGATCCAAATTCAGAATGTATAGTATTGTCTCCAACCCTGAGGGGAGCTGAAGAGAAAATATAGAGACTCTGGAAAGAAGGAAGGTAATTTCAAATGGATTGACTCCATTAGCAATAATGTGAAAGATTTTTAGAAGGCCCTTAGGTTTCTGAGGGTCACTTTGAAGTCTATTTCTTCTTTCCAGTAGGTAAAAGGAGAGAAGCCGTGTCCCTGGCAGCCTTCATGATAAGACTTTGAGGGTGAAGAACAGGTTTATTGGTAATTCCTTTCAATCATCTGTTCAAGATTGCTTGTATTTTTATCTTTGTTGAGGTTACTGGTGAGAATTTCACCCACAATTGGCAAAACTCATTTTGATAGATTTTTCTTTTCTGAGTAAGTTATAAGACCATGTTCATACACGTTATTATTTTTCCTTTCCTTTTATTTTTTGATTTTGTTTATTTATTTGGAATTTTACAATTTTTTCCCCTAATCTCGATTTCCTCCCCGCCAGCTGTCATGTCAGGAAGGCTATTAGTCTTCACATTACATTGATCTAAGTTGAATGTGATGAGAGAGAAATCATATCCTTAAGGGAAAAAATAGAGTATAAGATATAGCAAAATGACATTATAAGATAACTTTTTTTAAATTAAAGGTGATATAGTCTTTGGTCTTTGTTCAAACTCCTCAATCCTTTCTTTGGACACGAATGGTATTCTCCATTGCAGATACCTCAAAACTGTGCCTGATTGTTGCACTGATGGAATGAGCAAGTCCAGTAAGTTGGATCATCATCCCCATGTTGCTATTAGGGTGTACAATGTTTTTCTGGGTCTGCTTATCTCACTCAGCATCAGTTCATGCAAATCCTTCCAAGCTTCTCTGAATTCCCATCCCTCCTGGTTTCTCATAGAACTACAGTGTTCCATAAACTACATATAACACAATTTCTTCAGCTATTCCCCAATTGAAGGACAATCACTTAATTTCCAATTCTTTGCCACCACAAACAGCTGCTATGAATATTTTTGTACAGGTGATGTTTTGACCCTTTTTCATAATCTCTTCAGGGTATAGACCCAGTAGTTATATTGCTGGATCAAAGGGTATGCACACTTTTGTTACCCTTTGGGTGTAATTCCAAATTGCTCTCCAGAAAGACTGGATCAGTTCACAGCTCCACCAACAATGTATTAGTATCCCAGATTTCCCACATCCTTTCCAACATTGATCATTGTCCTTTCTGGTCATATTGGCCAGACTGAGAGGTGTGAGGTGGTACCTCAGAGATACTTTAATTTGCATTAGAATTATTAGTGATTTAGAGAATTAGTGATTTAGAGAAAATTTTCATTAATATGGATTATTTTGATTTCTTCATCTGTAAATTGCCTTTGTAAATCCTTTGACCATTTGTCAATTGAGGAATGACTTGTCTTTATAAGAGTTTGACTCAGTTCTCTGTATATTTTAGTAATGAGTCCTTTGTCAGAAATTCTAGTTGTAAAAATTGCTTCCCAATTTACTACATTTGTTTTGATCTTGCTTACAGTGGCTTTATTTGTGGAAAAGCTTTTTAATTTAATGTAATCAAAACTGTCTAGTTAATTTTTAAAGATATTCTCCATCTCTTCCTTAGTCATAAACTGCTTCTCTTTCCATAGTTCTGACAGGTAAATTATTCCTTAATCTTCTAGTTTGCTTATAATATTATTTTTTATGTCTAAATCCTGTATCCATTTTGATCTTATCTTGGTGTAGGGTGTGAGGTGTTGTTCTAATCCAAGTTTCTGCCATATTAACTTCCAATTTCCCCAACAGTTTTTATTGATGAGAGAGTTTTTAACCCCAAAAGCTGGACTCTTTGGGTTTATCAAACAGTAGATTGCTATAATCATTTCCTGCTATTGCACCCAGTCTATCCCACTGATCCATCACTCTATTTCTTAGCCAATCAGACAGTTTTAATGACTGATGTTTATAATATAATTTTAGATCAGATAGGGCTAAGCCACCTTCTTTTGTACTTTTTTCCCATTAAATTTCTGGAAATTCTTGACTTTTCATTTCTCCATATGAATTTTCTTGCAATTTTTTTCTAATTCATTAAAGTAATTTTTTTTGGAATTTTGATTGGTAGGGCACTAGATAAGTAGTTTAATCTAGGAAGAATTGTCATTTTTATTATATTAGCTCAAAATATCCATGAGCAGTTCATATTTGCCCAGTTGTTTAAATCTGATTTTATTTGTGTGAGAAGTGTTTTGTAATTGTTTTCATAAAGTTTCTGAGTCTTTGGCAGGTAGACTCCCAAGTATTTTCTATTGTCCGAAGTTACTTTGACTGGGATTTCTCTTTCTAGCTCTTTCTGCAACTTGCTAGTCATATACAGAAATATTGAGGATTTATGAGGGTTTATTTTATATCCTGAGGGATATTTTATATCCTGCAAATTTGCTAAAGTTGCTAATTATTTTTGTTAGTTTTTCGGATGATTTTTTGGGATACTCTAGGTATACCATAATGTCATCTGTAAAGAGTGAGAATTTTGCATCTCCTTTCCCAATTCTAAACCCTCCAGTTTCTTTTTCTTCTCTTATTTCTGAAGCTAACATTTCTAATACAATATTGAATAGTAGTGGTGATAGTGGGCATCCTAATTTCACCCCTGATCTTATTGGGAATACCTCTAGCCTATCTCCATTGCATATAATGCTTGTTGATGGTTTCAGATAGATACTGCTTCTTATTCTAAGGAACAATTATTTATTCCCTCACTATCTAGTACTTTTAGTAGGAATTAAGTGCTGTATTTTGTCAAAAGCTTTTTCAGTATCTATTGATATAATTATGTGATTTCTGATAGGTTTGTTGTTGTTATAATTAATTATACTAATAGTTTTCCTAATACTGACCCAGCCCTGCATTCCTGGGATAAATCCTACTTGATCGTAATGTAATATCCTAGTGATGACTTGTAATCATTTTATTAAGATTTTATTTAAGACTTTTGCATCTAGTGGGGGTCAAGATGGTGGAGAGAAGACAGGCACAGTTCTAAAATCTCCTTATCTTCCTTCATAAATAATATGAAACAAACCTCTTAACATAAAACTGATCAACAAAACCCAGAAAGAAATGCCAGGAGAAAGAACATCTACCTCAGGATTTGTCTTCCACAGTCCTGGGTGAGTCCGGGCACAGAGGGCAGACTCTGCTTGGGAGCAAAGGACCTGGGAGAGCCTGGGAACCTGATTAACAGCAGAGCTGGAGCCTGGTCAACCTCAGGGGCTCAGGTCAACAAGGGAACAGAGGCATTGGTGGTGGCGCTGACCCTCTGGAGTTTGGGGGCAGGGCTAGAAGGAGAGTTCTGGTGCCAGAGACCTGCAGACACCATCCCAGGGCTCCTCTGGTCCAGAGGAACTCAGAGTCCATGCCTCCATTTCAGATGAAGCCTCTTCCCAGAACAAACACAATTACACACTACTTCTGCCCCAGGCACAGGTGTGTGAGCAGCAGAACCAACTCAGCTGACAATAGGGAGAGTGAGGACATCAACACAGGGTATAGCCCACCATTGATTGAAGACAAAAGTATTTAACAACTACAATCACTCCCTCTAGGCCAAGGGAGAAGGCCTCAATCAAGGTCACAAACACTCCAGAGAAAGCAAACAGCACCCCCTACTGACCAGCTGGAGATATTACACTCAGTGAGTAAAGACTATGAAATCCCAATGGGGGGGGCACGAGAGAAAAGGGGGGACTAACAGAAGGAGGGGAAAAAGGGGAAAGGGGAAAGAAAAGGGAGGGGGTGGATATAGGAGGGTAAAAACACTGAAGGGAGTGGTATCCAGAAACAAAATACTGGGGAATACAGATCAAGGGGGGAAAAAGGGAAAAAATACAAACAGAGGGGAAGATAACATGGAATGGAGGGCAATAAAGTTATTAATTATAACTTTGAATGTGAATGGAATGAACTCTTCCTTAAAATGTAAGTGAATAGCAGAGCTGATTAAAAACCAGAATCCTACAATATGCTGCTTACAAGAAACTCATTTGAATAAGAGAGATACATATAGAGTAAAGGTAAAAGGTTGGAGCAAACTATATTTTCCCTTAGCTGAAGTGAAAGAAAGCAGGGGTAGTAGTCCTTATCTCATACAAAACAGCTGCAAAAACAGAGAGCATTAAAAGAGATAAGGAAGGAAACTATATCCTCCTAAAAAGTACCATAGACAATAAAGTGATTTAAATACTAAATATGTATGCACTCAATGGGTTAGCATCCATCTTAGAGGAAAAGCTGAAAGAAATACAGGAAGACATAGACAGCAAAGCTCTACTAGTAGGTGACCTCAACTTCCCACTCTCAGATTTAGATAACTCAAACCATAAAATAAACAAGAAAGAAGTTAAGGAGGTAAACAGATTGTTAGAAAATCTAGATATGATAGACTTATGGGAGAAATTGAATGGGGATAGAAAGGAATATTCCATTTTCACCACAGTACATGGCACTTTTACAAAAATTGATCATGTACTAGGGCATAAAAACCTAAAAATAAACTGCAGAAAAGCAGAAAGTGAACACATTTATCTCAGATCCTATTGCAATAAAAATCATATGCCATATTGGGCCAGGAAGATATAGACCCAGAACTAATTGGAAACTGAATAACCTCATTTTATTTATTTATTTATTTTTGCTTTTGCTAGGCAATGGGGTTAAGTGGCTTGCCCAAGGCCACACAGCTAGGTAATTATTAAGTGTCTGAGGTCAGATTTGAACTCAGGTACTCCTGACTCCAGGACCAGTGCTCTGTCCACTGTGCCACCTAGCCACCCTGAATAACCTCATTTTAAAGAATGAGTGGATCAAACAACAAATTAGAGAAAGAAGTCATTATTTTGTCCTAGATAATGACAATAATGAAACAGCATACCAAACCCATGGAATTCATTCAAAGCAGTTCTCAGGGGATATATTATATCTTTAAATGCTTACATGAATAAATTAGAGAATGAGGAAATCAATGAACTAAATATTTAACTAAAAAATTAGTGAAAGAACAAAGTAAACCCCCTCAGTTAAATACCAAATCAGAAATTCTAAAAATTAAAGGAGAAATGAATAAAATTGAAAGCAAAAAAAACTATTGAATTAATAAATTAAAACAAGAGTTGGTTTTATGAAAAAACCAATAAAATTGATAAAACTAAGGTCAATTTGATTAAAAATAAAGAAAGAAGAAAACCAAATTACTAGTATCATAAATGAAAAAAGCTGAACTCACCACCAATGAGGAGGAAATTAAAGTAATAATTTGGAATTATTTTGCCCAACTCTATGCCAATAAATTTGACAATCTAAGTGAAATGGACAAATATTTACAAAAATATAAGTTGCCCCAGTTAAATGAAGAGGAGATTACATACCTAAACAACCCTATCTCAGAAAAAGAAATTCAACAAGCCATCATTGAACTACCTAAGAAAAATTCTCCAGAGCCTGATGGATTCACAAGTGAATTCTACCAAGCATTTAAGGAACAATTGGTTTCAATTCTAAATAAACTCTGGAAAAACAGGGAAGACAGAACTCTGCCTAACTCTTTCTATGACACAAATATGGTACTGACACCTAAACCAAGAAGAGTTATAATAGAGAAGAAAAATATAGACCTATCTCCCTGATGAATATAGATGCGAAAATCTTGAATAAAATCTTAGCAAAATGATTGCAAGTTATCATTAGGATAATACATTTTGACCAAGTAGGATTTATTCCAGGAATGCAAGGTTGGTTCAATATTAGGAAAATTGTTAATATATATATATATATATATATATATATATATATATATATATATCAACAATAAACCTATCAGAAATTATATGATTATATCAATACATGCTGAAAAGGCTTTTGACAAAATACAGCACACATTCTTAATAAAAACACTAGAGAGTGTAGGAATAAATGGACTGTTCCCTAGAATAATAAGCAGTATCTATCTGAAACCGTCAGCAAACATTATATTCAATGGGGAGAATCTAGAGGCATTCTCAGTAAGATAAGGGGTGAAACAAGGGTGCCCATTATCACCACTACTATTCAATATTGTATTAGAAATGTTTGCTTCAGCAATAAGAGAAGAAAAAGAAATTGAAGGACTTAGAATTGGAAAGGAAGAGACAAAATTCTTACTCTTTGACATAATGGTGAACCTGGAGTATCCCAAGAAATCATCCAAAAAACTATTGGAAACAATGAGCAATTTTAGCAAAGTTGCAGGATATAGAATAAACCCTTATAAATCCTCAACTTTTCTATCTATGACTAGCAAGATACAGCAGGAAGAGCTAGAAAGAGAAATCACATTCAAAGTAACCTCAGACAATAAAAAATACCTTGAAGTCTGTTTGCCAAGGCAGACTAAGAAACTTTTTGTAAACAATTACAAAACATGTCTCACACAAATAACATCAGATTTAAATACCTGAGCAAACATCAACTGCTCATTGATAAGTGGAGCTAATCTAATAAAAATGACAATTCTACCAAAACTAAACTACTTGTTTAGTGCCCTACCAATTAAAATTCCAAAAAGTTGCTTTAATGAGTAGAAAAATTTGTAAGTAAATTCATACGGAGAAATAAAAAGGCCAATAATTTCCAGGTATTCAATAAAAAAAGTGCAAAAGAAGGTGGCTACCTATCTAAAATTATATTATAAAGCATCAGTCATCAAAGTTGTCTGGTACTGGCTAAGAAAAAGAGTGGAATAGATTAGGTGTAATAACAAGAAACGATTATAGTAATCTGCTGTTTCATAAACCCAAAGGGTCTAGTTATCGGGATAAAAACTCTCTCTTCGATAAAAAACTAGTAGGAAAATTGGGAGTTAGTATAGAAGAATCTGAGATTAGTCCAACACCTCACACCCTTTACCAAGATAAGATCCAAATGGATTCAGGACATAGACATAAAAAACCAACACTATAATCAAACTAGAAGATCAAGGATTAGGTTACCTGTCAGATCTATGGAAAGGGAAGCAGTTTATGACTAAGGAGAGATGGAGAACATCACTAAAAACAAAATAGATGATTTTGATTACATTAAATTAAAAAATTTTGCACAGAAAAAAAACACTGTAACCAAGATCAAAAGAAATGTAGTAAACTAGGAAAAAATCTTTACAACTAATGCTTCTGACAAAGGACTCATTTCTAAAATATGTAGAGAACTGAGTCAATTTTTTTAAAAAATGCCATTCCCCAATTGACAAATGGTCAAAGGATATGCAAAGACAATTTACAGATGAGGAGATCAAAGCAATCCATAGTCATATGAAAAAGTTGCTCTACATCATTACTCATTAGAGAAATGCAAATTAAAGCTTCTATGAGTTACCACCTCACACCTCTCAGATTGGCCAGTAAGACAAGGGCAGTGATCATTGTTGGAAGAGTTGTGGGAAATCTGAGACACTATGACATTCTTGGTGGAGCTGTGAACTTATCCAACCTTTCTGGAAAGCAATTTGGAACTATGCCCAAAGGGTAACAAAAATGTACATATTTTTTGATCCAGCAATACCACTACTGGGTCTATACCCTGAAGAGATTATGAAAAAGGATTAAAACATCACTTGTACAAAAATATTCAAAGCAGCAGGATGGCTTGTATCTAGTGGAAGAGTTCATCTCCCTTTCAGCTGAGAGAGCTTTGCTGGCCATGCCTGAGGTGGGGGGGGGGGTGGGGGCAGGTTGTTATTATCTTTGTTCTGGGAAAAGGGTTCAGCTAAAATGAATGTATGGAGTCTGAGGTCCTCCTGACAAGAGAAGCCCAGTAGATCCATGTCCAGCTGCACTCTGCAACTCACCCTCCAGCCCTACTGGAACATCCCAGACCATCAGTCTCACAGCCAACGACTCAGTGCCCCAGTTGGCTCTCAGACCATGGCTCCCGCTGTCAGCACCTCCACAGTTGATCCCAGGCTAGTCCAGCTCTATCCCCTCAACACTGGCTCCCTACTCTCTGTGCCCAGCACCCCCACCACACTCCCCTGAGGCAGACCTTGAGGTAGATGTTCTTCTCCTAGCTTCTCTTTCTGGGTTTTATTGATCAGATTTCTGTTAAGAGGTTTATTTCATATTATAAATGAAGGAAGACCAGGAGACCTTAGCAGAAGGCCCATCTTCTCTCTACCATTTTGGTCAGACATTCCATACCCATCATCATTAAATCTCTTGCTGTTTTCAGTGTGTGTCTATCAGTCTCTGCCTGTCTTCTTGTTTCTTTCCCCTTATCTTATGTAAAAGTCTTGTCTATTCAATGGGTTTCCGCTTACAAAAGAAAAAAAGGAAGGGAAGAAGAAAGGAAGGGCTCAAATATTTATTACATACTTATTATGGGTCATACATTTTGCTAAGGGTTAAGGAAACAAATTGAAGCAAAAAGGAAAGCCAATCCCTGCCCTCAAGTAGCTAACATTCTAATTAGAAATAAAAATACACACAAAGGGCCTGACAACTGCAGGGCACACTTTGGAAGTCTGAAAGTCAGGGAAAAAAACAGGAGGAGAATGAAGGAAGGTCTACCTAGAATACTCCATAAAATGGAGACATTGGTAGAAAAATCACCAAAGCATAGGTGGAAGACCTTTGAGTGGCATGTTCCGCATTGATAAGAACACAGTGATGGTTGGATGTTCCAAGACTGGGAAGCCTCAGCTGTTGATGATAGTTCCTAGATGAGGTAGAATCATTTAGAAATACAGAAGCTAGGAAGAGGGTTGGGAAAGATGAAAATCTCACCTAAGCTACTCCATAAAACAGGAGGAAGAGGGGCAGGAAGGGAATGTTTGTATTATCAAGTCAACTCTTTTTCATTATTCAGAAGGCTGATCCTGAATTCCTAAACAGGAATAGTAAAGGGGATTCAAGTCCAAATGATTCTCCAGTGGGTTGATTATACTAATGCTAGCAGAGAAAACAGACAGAATCATTTTTAAAACTTTTATTGATTCATTGTTTTTATTTCAAAAACTGTTTTTAGATATAGCTCACTGCCAATAGCTAATTCTACTCTTAAAAAGAAGAAAAAAATTTAAGCAAAAAGAATTAGCACAATGACATTATATATACATAGTCTCCTGCTTTTCTTTTTTATTTTGGCTAGGCAATGGGGTTGAGTGACTTGCCCAAGGTCACATAATAGGCAATTATTAAGTGTCTGAGGCCACATTTGAATTCAGGTACTCCTGACTCCAGGGCCGTTGCTCTATCCACTGCGACACCTAGCTGTCCCCTTTGGACCTATTTTAGATATATCAATAAAACTTTTAATTTTTGCTTTTCTTTGCTTTATTTAAAAATATATATTTATGCCTTTTGTCTTAAAATTCAATTGAGAAAAAGATCTAATCAGTGACTATGACTGACAATCATATTGTCATTTATTTCATTTCTTTGAGGGAATTGGTGTGTCATTTTATCTCTTCTCTAGGACCTTTATTGTTTGTTTTTTCATAAATCAGTGTTAAATTTATTTTCTTTTTATTTATGCTATATTTGGTTCTCTTGATCTTCCTTATTTTGTTCTGCGTAGATCCATACAAATCTTTCCGTGTTTTTCTGAATTCCTCAAAGTTGCTGAATAATAATAATTCAATATATTCTTAAATCAGTCATTAACTGATCAAGGATCTCTTTCCAGTTCTTTGCTATCACAAAGAATGCTGAACAAAGAATACTAAATTGGACCTTTGCAATTACTTTAGCCCACTGGGGAGATGGTTGGGTCAAAGAGTATGAGCAGTTATTCACATTCTTTTATAATTCCAAACTGAAATACAAAACCGTTAGATCATATTGCAGCCCCCACAATTTTCATAGCCTCTCCAAAACAAAACGTTTTCTGGTTTTGATAATTTTGCCAATCAGCATGGTATAGTATTAAACGTCAGATTTGTTTTAATTTGCATTTTTTGTAATATTAATGGTTTAGAACATGTTTTCATTTTGTTATATGTAGTTTCTAATTCTTTCAAAATCTATTCATATCTTTTGATTTGTAACTATTAGGGGGAATGCTTTAAAAATGACTAATACCTTCAATATGAAGTTTTAAAAAAAACAGCTCAAAAAAGGGAGAAGCCACATATTAACCACCAAGGCAACTTTGAACTGAATTCAGCTATGATGAAGAATAATAAACTTATATGGCTATCTTTCACGGAATTATAATAAGTCTAAAGAGACCATGTTAAGTGGTTAAATTTAATTCCTTTGGTTGTAATGTTACAATCCTCCATTAGTTTTTGTTGTTGCTGCTGTTTTTTTTTAATCTCCAAATATGTGAGGAAATGACCATCAGCCCCACTTTAAGTGTCACCTCTTCAGGTGAAGCTGGGATATCTGTCAATGAAAAGGGTAGTGGGTGGGGGAGGATGGTATTGAACCCAAAGCAAGCCAGTTTACCCCAGGGATGCAGCTGGCAGCCTCCATCCAGGCTATCAGCTGATCACTGACTCAGAGCCTGCTTGGAGTTATTTCCTAGCTAAGTAACATTCTTACCCAAAGGCATTGAAAATACTTAGCTTTTCCTTAATAATACTTAGCATTTATGTAGCACTTGCTAATCATTAATTAGTTAATCTGTACAACAGCCCTATGAGGTAGGTAAAGATAATGATCCTCATTTTACAGATGAAGAAACAAACACTGAGAGGTTAAATAACTTCAACAGGGTCTTTCAGTGAGCTCATAGCAGAACTAGAATGTCAGTGAGATTTTGACCTGGGAGAAAGATCAAGATTTTATTTTAGTGCAGATGATACCACTTTAAAAGCATCAAAAGACCCATTTTAAAGCATCAGGGCAATTCATAATATGCATTCATCTTCATTTCAATCCAGAGATTTTTTGAGCAAAAATATGAAATCCTCTGAAATAATACAGGATTATTTATGGTGTCCACTAATATTAAACATAGTGTCTACAATTTCTCATAAGGTAAACAATGTTGGGTAAGAGTAAATGGAGTCATTATTGAGGACTAAAGAGGATGTAGGAAATAGAATATATAGCTTAATTAGTAAATAGTGGAGAATAGGAAATAATGGCACATAATTTAAGAGGTTTTAATTTTTTTACTTCACTACATATTTTTTCATCATATGTTAAAATATAATTATTTCTTAAAAATTTGAGTTCTAGTTTCTCACCCTGTCTACGACTCCATTCCCCTACTTGAAAAAGCAAATCATTTTTATTGATAATACTTGTGAAATACTGCAACACCTTTACATATTAGAGATATTGTAATAGAAATCATGGTCAAAATAATATAATAAAACTAGAGAAAGTTGTTTTTTTCAATCTATATTTAGAGTAAGCTTTGCCTCTCTCTCTCAGTTGATAATATTTTTCATCATGGGTTTTTTGAAATTGTTTTGGATCCTGTTTTGATAAAAATAGGTAAATGTCTCACAACTGTTCATTCTTGAAATATTATTGTTTCTGTGAATAATGTTCTCAGGGTTCTGTTCAATTCATATTACATCAATTCTTTTCATCCTTTCCCAGGTTTTCTGAAATCATGCTGCTCATCATTTCTTATAGCCCAAAAATATCTCCTCACAATCAGACAATACAATTGGTTCAACCATTCCCCAATTGTTAGGCTTCCGCTTGATTTTTTTTTTATTTTTTGCAAGCACAAAAAGATCAGCTATAAATACTTTATTTTGTAAAAATTTTTCTTTTTTATCTTTTCTTAAAACACTTTGCTATCAGGAATACTGCTGAATCATAGTTCTACAGCCCGTTTACATCGATATTCATTAAAGAAATTTGTCTATAGCTTTCTTTCTGTGTTCTTTATAGTCTAGGTATCAACATAATGTTACTGTCATAAAAATAATTTGACAGGTTACCATTATTTATATTTTTACACAATTTATATCATATTGGTATTATTTTTTAAATGTTTGGTAGAATTCATGTGTAAATCCATCTGGTCCTGGGAATTTTCCTTAGGAAGTTCATTGATGACTTTTTCAATTTCCTTTTCTGAAATAGAGTTGTTTAAATTTTAGATTTAATCTTCTATTGATATATGAAGTTTATATTTTTGTAAATATTCATCCATTTCACTTAGATTGGCAGCTTTACTGGTATATAATTGGGCAAAATAGTTCCTAATAATTGTTTTAAAATTTATCTTCAATGGTTGTTGCTTTTGCCCATTTCAATTTTGATAATTTGCAATTTGGTTTTCTTTTGTAAATCAAATTAAACAATAATTCAACTTTTTAAAGTTTAAATAATTAGCTTCTTTTTATTTATTAGTTCAATGCTTATTTTTATTATCAATTTCATTAATCTGTAGATTTTCAGGATTTCTATATTGTTATTTAATTGGGGATTTAAAATTTATTCTTTTTCTAGTTTTGTTGTTGTTTTTTACTTTCATGTCCAATTCATTTATTTGCTCTTTCACTCCTTTGTTGATAAATTCTCTCCTTAATGCTGCTTTGACTGCATCCCACCAATTTTGGAATGTGTCTCATTCTCATTCCTTTTAATTAAATTATTAATCATTTATATGATTAGTTTTTTCACTAATTCTTTAGGATTAGATTATTTAAACTTCAATTAACATAATTTAGTTTCCCATGGAATTTTATTAAGTATAATTTATTTTGATTTATAGTCTGAAAATGGCAAATTAATATTTGTGCTTTTCTGAATTTGGTTCTGGGAATTTTATGATTTAATATTTAGTCAATTGTTTTGTGTAGCTGTCATGTATAACTGAGGAAAAGGTACACTCCTTTCTATTCCCATTCAGTTTTTTCAAAGATCTATAAAAGTCAAATTTTCTAAGATTCTATTAATCTCCTTAATTTCTTTTTGTTTATTTTATAGTTAAATATTGAGGTCTGAAAGGGGAACATTGAGGTTCTTCCACTAAGAGAGTTTTACTGTCTTTTTCCTCTCATAAATCACTTAATTTTTCTTTTAGAAATTTAGATGTCATGTCATTTGATGCATACATATATGCTTATCATTGATATTACTACATTATAATTGTTTCCTTTTAGGAAGATGTAGTTTCCCTGTTTGTCCTTTTTAAATCAGGAATATTTTTACTTTTGCACTGAGTTCATGATTGCTATACTTGCTTTACTCTGCTTCAGTCCCTTGTGTTAACTCTCTGTATGTGTCTCTGTTTCAAGAGTCTTTCTAGTATAAACATCATATAGTTGGATTCTGATTTTTTAAGTCTTTTCTGATGTCTGCTTCTGTTTTATGAGCTGATTCATCTCATTCACCTTTATAGCTATGTTTGCTATTTAGTTCAGTCCTTTTTTTATTTCTATTTATTCCTCTTTTTCTCTATTTTTATTCTGTTCTTCCTCTAAAGTTTTCTTTGCTGGTGACCACTGCTGCTTTTTTTTAATCTGCCTTCACTTTTTATCACTCTCCTTCTTACTTCCCTATTGGTTAAGATAGATTTCCATTATAAATTGAGTATTTGTGTATTTACACAAAATTTTCATAGAAATACATGTGTAAACACATACATAGATATATAAAATATATACATTATATGTATATATATATATATATATATATATATATATGTATGAAAGTCAAATTTTCCCTTCAACTGTTTTTTTTAATCAGGATTATTTGAAAGTCTTATATTTCATTAAATTCTTATGGGTTCATTTTCTCTTGAGGGTTTATTATTTTGTCTTCCAGAATATCATAATCTAAGCCCTCCTCTCCTTACATGCAAAGGTTTCTCAATCTTTTCTGATCCAACTTCATGTTATTTTAATGAGTTTTTTCCTGGTTGCTTAAAGTATTTTCTCTGATCTAGTAACTCTGGAATTTCACTATAAGATTCTTGCAAGCTTTCATTTTGGGGTCTCTTTTAATTGTCCATCAGTACATTTTTTTTCCATCTTCTATTTTATCCACCCTCTAATACAATGATACTGGGGCAGTTTTCCTGATAATCTCTTAAAATTTGATGTCTTTGATTATATCTTTCAGGTAATCTAATAATTCTTAAATTATCTTTCTTTGTCTGTTAAAATCAATTATTAAAACAGTTGATTGACTAATAAGGAAATATGTTAAACATAATTTTACACATATAATTTATATTAAATTACTTGCTATCATGAGGAGGGAAAGGGGAGACAGAAAAATGTGGAACTCAAATCTTACAAAAAATCACTGTTGAAAACTATATTTATGTTTAACTGGAAGAAATAAAATTATATGTATATATATATGTGTGTGTGTTTGTAAATATATTCAAAAGGTCAAAAAAGAACAAAAGAAAGAAAACAGTTGACTTGGTAAGTTTCAACCTCTTCCCATGACTTTCCATCCTTGAGAAAAAAAAAGTTTTCCATAAATAGTAATGTGGGGCATGGTGTGTAATATGCTAGACTATCATTTAGGAAGACCTAAGTACAAATCCTATCCCAGATTGTGACTGACACAGCTCAAGCTATGTCACTATGAGCAAGCTATATTGACTTTTAGGATCATCTTCTTCATTTGTAAAATGAAAAAGCTAAACTAGTTTCCTTTTAAGTCCACTCCAGAATTTTGACTATAGTTTTCATATATTCCCAGTGCCTAGAACAGTCCTTTTGTCATCGTAGATAAATAAATATGTTGTTGTTAAGGACAAAACTTTAAAGAAATTGAGATATGAGGAATTTTCATGATCAATCCTAGTTCTCAAAAAAGAATAGTTTTTGAAAAATAATATGCTTGAGGGGCAGCTAGGTGGCACAGTAGATAGAGCATCGGCCCTGGAGTCAGGAGTACCTGGGTTCAAATCCAGCCTCAGACACTTATTAATTACCTAGCTGTGTGGCCTTGGGCAAGTCACTTAACCCCATTGCCTTGCAACAAAAAAAAAACTAAAAAAAATATGCTTGAACGAGGACAACTATATTAGACTGGCTTTGGACAGTGTTATCCCCATCCAGGAGAAGAAAAACAAAACAAAACAAAAACAACCCTTCTAATGAACACTTTATAAAAATTATCTCATATAATCTCTTTCTCTTAATTGTAATTCCTCATACCAAAAATGACTAATCTGTAAGCATGTTTACCAAAAAATATGTATGTACAATGCTAACGTGACTATTTGCCACTAAGGGGAGGGAGACTGGTAAGGGAGGGTAGAAGGAAATTACATGTGCATATGGCAGAAATGAATAAATGAGTAATATACTTGGAGAAACAAACATGCCTTCCTCCACTCAGCAGAAAAATAAGGGCCATCACTATTAATGATGGGGTATATATCAAGCATATTTTTCTACCAGTTGATTTTGTTTATGTTGTTGTTGTAGATGATGATGATGATGATGATGATGATGATGTTAATGATGTATGGGATTACAAGGAAGGTTTTAGTGGTAAAATGAGTTCAGGAGTGATGTCAGAATGAACAAAAGAAACAAATAAAGAGAATTGAGTATATCAGCCAAATTAAATTGTTTAATTGAATCTATAATCTACAGATCTGTCTTTTTTAACAATAGTAATTGATTTACAAAAGTTGCTTCTGGAATTAAGAGTATGTACTTATTACAATGTTTTTCAGGATGTATCAATGGATAAAATTAAATAAGAAAGATCTTAAATATACTTTACATTTCCATATGTCCTTCCAATTTATCTTTTTCTAAAACACAGTATGTTCATTGTACTGTTGAGAGTTCCAACATCATTTTATTTATGGAACTATTCAAACATATCAAAAGGATGCAAATTTCCATGATCAAGAGATATTTATGGCACACCCATTTGCCTGTGGCCTAAATGAGGCACTATCTTGGCCAATCTTGCACAATGTAATGTCAAAATTCTTGTGTAGGCACTATGTCTAGATTGCAAAAGAGCTACAGATCCCAGAGTCATTCTTCTAAAGTACATAGTAATATGCAAATAAGATTTTTCCAGCTGATATCATCATCCAAATTTCACCAATATCCTTTACCTGATTGCATGGGTAAGACAATAAGAAAAGGGAGGAAAGGTTAAAGAATAAATAAATAAATGAATGAATGAATAAATAAACTAATTAATTAATTAATTAATGTGATCTCAGCTTTTTTATATTTGCATGCCCATGTCTTTCTCTTCCAATCACATTATTGTCCTCTGAAGGAAGAATGATGGAGACATGGGTAAGTAAAAGGAGAGATGTGCAGAAATAAAAGCTATTAGCAAATACCACTGGTAAATCCAAAGTGCATAACAAAGGTCTGATTGTAGGATAAAGGGAAGCAGAGGATAACCCACCATCTTCCAATTCCACAAAACTGCCTCTGTGAAGTCAAAAAGGGAATGACATAAGATCAGATAACACAGAAGGCAACACATCTCACCCCCAACAAGGTCTCACTTTCCCAGCAAAGAATCTCTCTCCTGTGTTAGCCCCAGGAATCAGTGTTCAAAATCAATCTCTATTGAGCAGAGACAATTTCACTCTGGTGAACAAGTCTTTGAAAACCACTAAAGAAAACTTCCAAAAGATATATTGCTGCATAGCTACTCGAACAATAGTGAAGAAAGGTCACAGGCATCCCAAAGGATGATCACCTACTACCATCAATGATCTCTTCAACGACTTTACCAGTTACTAAGCACATAGGAGTTCTTCTGCAATGGCGGTAGGTAGAGAGATGCAGAATTAAGAATGTGCCAGTGCATCCAAAATGCTTAAGGAAAAGGTGGCAAAGATGTGCTGTAGAATTTTGTAATGGGCATATTAGCATCCTAAGTGTAATGAAACAGACATTTATGAAACACCTGCCCTCAACTGTTCCTCACAACAAATCTGGGAGATGTTATTATAGCCATGACTTAAAATTGAGGAAACTAAAGCAGATCAAGATGAAACAATTTTGTATTTTGATAAATCCTTGCAATGTGTCTCTTTCTAGATCACAGCATGTTCATCGTCCACAGGTTCACAAAAGTACTAATCGTCTATGACCAAATTTGAACTCAGGTCTTCCTGACTCTACAACCAGTGCTCCATTCATAGCACCAACTACCTGCTGTTAAAGACATAACAAGATGGTGGATATATACTTGACACTTTTGATTAGTAGGAAAATAAGAGAAAATCATAGAAATCATATAAATATTCAGTGACACTGGCCTCCTGTCTTTCCATAATTAAGAGAAACCATCTGTCAGCTCTGGCAATCTCTCTGACTGTCCTTCAGCCCTGGAATTCTCTTCCCGCTTCACTCTGACTACTGACCTCTCTGACTTTCTTTAGTTTCTAGTTGACAGGAAACCTTCTCCAAATTCCCTTAACTCTAGTGCCTTTCTGCTGGTAATTATTTCATATTTATCCTCTATAAAGCTCGTTTTACACACACACACACACACACACACACACACACAAACAAACATATATATTTGCTTGCAAGTTGTTTCTTCCTTTAGATTACAAACTCCTTGAATATATCCTCCAGTGCTTAGCACCTATGTCAGATACATAGTAGGTATTTAATAAAGATGGATTAATTGAAGTAATTACACTAATGGAAGGAGTGGAAAAATTATCTGGTCACCAATTTCCTTCTCCAGTGGATTATAAACTTCTGGAAATCAGTCATCATTTCATTTTTATCTAGCACCTAACATAATACTTGCAGCATAGTGGGTCCTTATTAGATGTTTAGGATTTTAACCAGAGCTCACAATCTAGAAGGAACCTTGGATGGCATCCAACCCAACCACTTCAATTTAGAATTAAGGAATCAGGGACGAGGGCAGGAATTGTACCCTAGTGCTCAGAATCCACAGCTCGTGATCTTTCCACATTACTAAGCTCCTTCTTTAGGTATTTAATAAATGTTTGTTGTTTGATTGCCAATATCTAACATATAGTAAAGATTTAGTATTTTTTTAAATGATTAAGCAATGTATTGAGATCAGAGAATTTGCCTCTATTGCATTCAACACACATTTATTAAAACATGACTAGATTCCTTTCAGCACACTAGAATTTTATGTATATATATATATATATATATATACATATATATATATATATATATATGTACATACATACATCTATTTTTCAAGGGAGTAGGATACCATCCTACCCTCAATGGGCTTACATTCTGTAGATCCCAAGTGTTAACTAAGTACTCTGGGAGTTTAGTGGTCCTCTGCTGTTTTTCCTTAACCAGTTTGACAAATGGTATGCTGCAGTAGCAAGGCAAATAGTGCCTCAGGAAGCCAAGTAATGAGTGTTGATGGATGGATATGTAAAAGCATCCTGGACATTTCAACTTCATTTAATGAAAGGGAAGATAGGCAGTAGATAAGGAATAATCACAAATCCTGATTTCATCGTAGTTTGTTTTAAGACCTCAGGTCAGAGGTGGAATCTGTGTGATCCTCAGTTTCCCCAGATATGAAATGAGGAAGATAGCCATCCTTATGGTTTGTTTTGTTTTTAATGCCGTTTGATATAATGGGTTGAATTCTTAATTGTGGGTGAGGTCTAATTACACAATTAAGTTTATAAACCCTTTTGAAATCTTCTTATGAAGACAGGTTTTACCTAACCTTGACTGCTGTTATTTTTTTTAAAGATAAATAGAATAAACAGACCTGTTACAGCCATGCCATTCAGCAAAAGCCATTCCACATTGACATACAATTCACACTTACCCAAGCCAATCATTACATAAAGCTTATGACTTTTCTATTTATAAATACTGAAAAGATTTGAGGAAATATACATCTTCCAAATATCAAGCACTCAGCAGGGCCAGCTCCTCAATTAGAGAGATTCTAGTAACTGTGCCTAAGAGAGGAGTTTCTGATATCAGAAAGAGATTTACTCAGACCACAGCAGCATTGATCTATGGGGTAAAGAGACATTTATTCAGTTGATCTTTCTGTGGGAATTGGGACTTCATTGCCACATTTGTGACCTTGCTTCTAACCACTAACCTGGAGATGGCAGGGAGGAAGGGACAGAGGGAACAGGTGGATTGAAAAATAGCAGTTATTTCTTTCCATCCAGGTCTGCCATGGGTCATGTTGACTGAAAGATGTCTCCTATAATAGAAGGTATTCATGCATAACTTTGTATTTTGGGAGACTGACTGTGAAGACAGGAAGCAAAGGTTTTATGAGTGTGAGGAAGATTCAATATGGAAATTCCCCCTCCTAATTCAGCTTTTAAAAGACTTTTGCAACATGCTTGAGTACTGAGTTTAAGTGACTCCCAGTTATACAGTTTATATGTCAGGATCAGGATTTCATTCTAAGTCTTCCTGACTCTGAGTTCAGCCTTTCATCCCTTGCTCATACCTCCTCTTGTATGCATATGGCAGGCTTAAACAATTTCTCCCTAGTGGCAAGAGAGCTGACTTTGGATTCATAAATAATTTTTCCCTCTTTCCTTTTCTCTATCACTGATGGAACAGCAGTTCAAGTAATTAACCAATTTGAGTCATAGTTTCTTGATCTGTAAAATGGGAACATTAGAGTATTTGACCTTTGAAATTCCTTGAGTCACTAAAACTTGGATGCTTTTATCCTTCTCCCTGCCTCTTCTACTCCCCCCACCCCCAACTCCTCTCTCTTCATGCTAATGAAAGAACATTAGATGATTCAAGTTAAAACCCATCAACATCATCATCATCATCAACATCATCACAAATTGATTTAACATAATTAAGTACAATAATGTAGCATCATCATCATTATCTCAGTCTGCCTGAAATGCCAAAGAGAGGCTCCTCCCTTCTCTCTCTTCTATTCCCACAGCTTTTAAGATGAAGGAAAGTTATTTCTTACCACTGTTTCTCTGTCTATGCTCTTTTCACATCTCCTTACATTATTTTTTGACAAGGGAGTTTCTGATTCAATGTCTCTATCTCTATTTCTCTATACCTAGTCTTTCTCAGTCTCTTTTTGTCTCTCTAGATCTATCTTTTTCTCTATCTCTCTCTTTCTATCTGACGCTATTCCCTTCATTACTAACTGGCTATTGATCCTGGACTACAGATAAAGTGATAACGATAGTCCATATTGGACAGGGACATAGATTTCACTCAGTGCTAGAGTGATGCTGCAAAGAATTCCTCCAAATTAGATTATCCTATTAACTCCACTTAAGTAGTGATAAAAAAATTAGAAAACATCTTTGTTTAGTCTAACAAAAAGATTCCTAAGTACATTTATCTTGAGAATCAGAAGTTTCTAGAAATAATGTTTAAGTGGCATTTCTGTACAAAAACTCTAGCTTCTCTTCCATCCTCTCCCTTTTCACCTTTTTTTGTTGTTGTTTTTTTTTAAGAAAATGAGTCACCTTAAAATCAAGTCAATAACCTCTGATCGCTGAGATTAAAGATTTATATTTAGCTGTGAGTGTATATCGTCCCAGGTCTTTTTAATACATTTGCCATTTCACCCCAAGGAAAGCTATCTTCCAACAGAAAATGCAGAGTATGACTTTAAATACGTTTTTATTTTCTAATTGGTGGCTCCTGCTTGTACTTTGGTGGATAAGTGGAATGGACGAGGTATGGCATCATCCTTAATTAATCGGTGTGCGAGCTCCTTAAGAGGGCACACACAACTTGTGTTATTAAACGGTGTCATGTCAGACTTAATGGATGTCATTATGGGGTTCCTTGGGGATCAATCCTTGGACCATTGTTATTTATGATCTTTATAAATGAGCTGACAGGTCGGTGCACTGAGTGCAGCATTCATCTTTATGCTGATGAGACAGTCCTCTGCCAGAGAACCCAGTCATTCAGTGAACTTTGAAGTAGCTCGGCATGGGGATTTCAAGAGAGCCATTTTTGCTTAGTTTGAAATCAAATTGCTTTCAACAAGGCAAAGACAAATATGCTGCCCTTTGGGGAAGAAATTCTCCAAAAAAAACTGTATATACAAAAAGGAAAATTACTGGGGTGATCAAGGGGATCTCTGGCTACATCTTTGATGGAACTGTCTCTGGAAGAGGAATTCAGAGGATGGAAAGGGCTTCTGAAGCTAGGGTATTCATATTTGATAGGACTACACAGCATCCAAAGAGAGGCAGTCAGGATGAAAAATCATGAATTAAACTCTTATCTCCATGAGGAATTAAATAGAAGCAAATGGGAAAGTTGACCCTGGAGAAGAGAAAACTGAGGGGATGAGATATTTGCCTTCAAGTCTCTAAAGGGCTTTTCTTTAGGAAGAACAATGGAAGGGAGCAAACATTTATTAAAAATTTATTATGTTAAAATATTCCATTTGATCCTCATAGTAATCCTGGGAGATTGATGTTACTATTATCCACAAGTTTTTTCTTTTCTTTTTTTTTAACAATTGAGAAAATGGAGGCAAATGGCACTAAATGAGTTTCCTGGCTCTCACAGAGATGGTAAGTAGCTGTTGGTTGAATTTGCACTCAAGGGAATTTCTTGACTCCTGAGTCCTAGTTCTATACATTGTGCCACCAACTTCCTCTATGGAAGAAAGATAAGATTTTTGACTGATGAGAAAATAAAAAAAATGAACACAAAATTTTCCCGAAATTAGAGCTATCCCAAAGTGGACTGACATGCCCTGAAAGTCATTGGTTGCCCTCTCACTGAAAGGCTTCAAACTAAGACTTGTCAGGCATGAGGGGATTCTTTTAGGATATGAATTGGGCAAGATTTCTAATAAAATTCCTTCAAATTTAAGTAGTTCTTTCATTCTGTGAAACTTTGTCTGAAGATGGCAAAAAGTTGAAGATGGGGGGGCAATATCAAAGGCACTTTTATTTCAGCATAATAAACATAACTGAGGTTAGTCCATAACTGTCAAGAATAAGAATTGGAAAGAGAATCTTCTAGAAGTATCCACATCCAAAGTGACATCTTCCCTGTACTCACCTCACCCTGCTTTCCCATCTGTATCCACCATGTCTTCATCCGGCATATCCATCCTGCACCAAAAAGAATCAAGTCAATATGATGTATTTCTTGTTCCTAGTTACACAATTTACTATTCTCTTCTTTTGTTGTTTTTACTAGCAATGGGTGATAGATTTTGAGCTGCAAAGACCCTCACAGTAATCTTTAGTTCATAGAGAAGAGACCTAAATTACACAGAGGGGTCAAACATTTGGTTTAAGTAACCCAGGCAGGAAATAAAATATTTCCCTTAAACTCTTATTTAGTGACTTCAAGTCTTTTCCACTGGACAGAGACTATAATGATCAAACTTCTGTCAATGGTAGTAAAGAATAGTTTCATACACAATGCAGCAAATTGTATTCCTAGAGATACATTCAGAAGATTTTTCTATGAATTTGGGAAAAAATTCATGAAAGAATCTAGGACAGCTTTGCAATTTTTCTCATAATTGGAATCCCATAAGCTAAGGAAAAATACTTTGGTCTATAAATGAGATCCCAATACTTTCTTTGATTGGAGGGGAGTTGAAATGGCACTTCATTAATATCCTTGAATACAATAGGGATTCCAAAAAAGACTAATTTCACAGAGGGAAAGGCAGGTCCTAGCTTGTGTTTGATTTAGAACAGTCTATACGGCATTGTTAGCAGACCCAAGCTGGAGAATTACAAGTTGGCAGCCGTACCAGGAGCTTGTATTAGCTATTCTTATCCAATAGAGAGCTTGAGGTGATAAAACAGATTTTAGTGTTTCTTGAGAATGACACAGGAGATGGGCCAGGAGGTGCCTCACAATTTTGGAGATAATAAACAAAACATCAGTGGGATGGTGACACTCACCAGTGATTGGGAGCATAATGCACATTGTAGTTACTGGCTCTGCCAGCAACCTCCTTTGACATGATATTCTAAATGAAGGTATTTTTTGTCATTATAATTGCACCTCAAATCTGTCTCTCTCTCTCCCTCTGTCTCTCTCAGTTTCTCTATGTCTTTTCTCTGTCTCTGTCTCTCTCGCCTTCCTTCCATAGATAGATATGGAAATAGAGATACATTCCTATAGCTACATTTAATCAAATCAAGATAACAAACATTTGTTAAGTGATTGTTTTGTATTAGGTTCAATACTAAGAACCAGGGATATAATAAAAAACAAAAATAGTTGTTGTCCTCATGAAGCTTACATTCTTACATAAAATCCTACTCATTTCAGTGTCTCATCACAATGGGAAAGTGATCTGAAGATCTTAGAGACTATGCCAGAGTAATGACAGGATCTCTAAAGGAAAGAAATTTGGTACAGTGGCATAAGTTCTATACTTGGAATCAGAAAGACAACTTCAAATGTAGCCTCAAATATGTACGAGTTGTATTATGGACAAGTCACTTCATTTCTATGATCTGTTTCCTCATCTGCAAGTCAGGAAGTTAAATTTTAAGATCTGCAAGGTCCTTTCTTGCTTTGAAATTATGATCCTATGAATATCAAAGTTGGGTTTTAAGCTGACTTTCCTTCCCCACAATCTTCTCTTAAAGAGAAATTTCCCCAAGTTTAGCTATAGCTTACATGGAATGGAAGTAAGCTAAATTCCTTCTAAAATGATTTGGGAAAAAAATGCATTAGAATTGTTGTTTGAATCAGACAAGCCTTAAATAAAGCTTTGGTCGGCTTGAGATTCTGTCAACATCATTAGATTTGGTCCCAAAATCCTAGGGCTCATACTGAAAAGGTCTCAGAGGCCTTCTCATTCAAATCTCTCATTTTGCAAATGAGGAACCAAAACCCACATATGTTAAATAATTAACCCCAGATCACACCAGCTACCACTGGCAGAACAGGTATTGAAGTCCAAGTCCTCATACTCTCTGTTAAAGACTCTTTTCCTTATAACATATGGCAAGTCATTGGTTTAAATACTCAAGGGGAAATATATTTGATTCAATACAAAGATTTTTTCATTCCAAGTGATTAGACAAATAAAACAGAGATGAGTGGAGCAAAAGATTCCTTAGAGACGTGCTATTATCCTTGATACCTGAGAGAGTTAAAAGCAAACCAGATTTATAGAACATGTACAAATAACAAGGGATGATGTAACTTTTTGCTGCAGGTCTGGGCGGAGAACCAAGGCAAAGTTTTGACTGGTCTTGTGAGTGCCTACCTCCCGTACCTCTTCCCCAGTGTCCTTTGAAAACTCCCTCAGAATTTCAATCTAAGAAAAAAAGGAATTTAGTGTAGGCTTTGTATTTATTTTCTGGTGTATAGATTTGTGCTATTTACTTTTGCATCTGTTTCCATCTCCCATTAAAGTAATCTTCAGTCTTCATATTCATTTTAGTTTAGTAGGTTGCCTGACATACAGTAGGAAATATAAGTGTTTGTTAAATTGATTGAATTGAACCTAGTACAACCTCTTTAGTTCCCTCAGGAGACTGAAGCCCTTAAAAGTGAAGAAACAGCCCAAGGTTATGCATCTAGTAAGTATCAGAGATGAAAATTTCAAGTTTTCTGATGCCAAAGCAAAACTTCTTCAAATATTATAAAATTCATTACAGCAAAATCATTTGCTTATTATAAGTAACATGTATATGAGGGAATAGAAGTAATGATAACTTCAATATCATTATTTATTCTAGTATTATTAATTGAGTATGCTAACATTTAGTAACTTGAGATAAAAATTTTCAAATGTTAAAAATTTGGAAGTACTATGCATTTTTGGATATTGATCAACTAAATATGCACCTGAAGGAAGGAGAAATGCATGACTCTAATTAGCTACACTAATTGTCTTCTTTCTTTGATATTGTCATTAAATGATACCCTACCACCAATTTCTTTTACCGTAAGCAAGTAACAAACAGTGAAAAGTATGAGTGCAGTGATATAATAATTTTCTTTTTTAAAACCATATTTTACTTTGGAGATTTGTTTAATATTATATCATTAACCATTATTAATCATCCTGAAGTACTATTGTCTCCTCATCTTCTTTGACCTATAATTTAAAATATTTCAAAAGTTTCAAACTTTTCTTCTATTTGTCATTTGAATTTTGTTTTGTGTTTAAATATATATATATATATAATTATATTAAACCAAAAGACATAACTTGTTTATAAAACTTTGAAGATCTTAAAAAGTTTTATTTTTTTAAGTGTTTATCATTATTTCTGCAATAAAATTCATTGTCAGGAATTGTTTTATGTTTGTCTTTTTATCCCTAATTCTTACTTCTTTACATGGCACATAGGGGAAGTTTATTAGATATTTAGTTGTTTGATGAATTTTTAATACTGATTTATTTATTTATTTTTCTAACTATGTGCAACAGAAGTTTTCAACAATCATTTTTGGAAAGGTTTTGAGTTTCACATTTTTCTTCCTCCCTACCCTCATTACCCTCCCTACCCCTTCCCCCTGACAGAAAGCAATCCAATATAGGCTCTACATGAATAACCGTGCTAAACAAGATTCCATATTAATAATGTTGTGAAAGAAGAATCAAATCAAATGGGGGGAAATGTTAGAGAGAAAAAAATAATACCTAAGACAACCTTAAAAATTAAAGATAATAACTTTTATCTGCAATCAAACTCCTCACTTCCTTCTCTTGTATGAATTGTATTTTCCATCATAAGGCATCTAAAGTTGTCTCTGATTAATGTATTGCAGAAATGAACAAGTTCATCATAGTTGACCATCACCCTATGTTACTGTTAGTTTGTGTAATGTTCTTCTAGTTCTGCTCCCTTCACCCAACAGCAGCTCTTTCCATACTTTTCTGAAATCCTTTTCCTCATGGTTTCTTAGAGAGAAATAGTGTTATATCACATTCATAAACCACAATTTGTTCAGCCATTCTCAATTGATGGGTGTCCCCTCAATTTCCAATTCTTTGCCACCACAAAGAGAGCTACTATAAATATTTTTTTTACATTTGGGTTTTTTTACCCTTTTTTGAATCTCTTCCATTTTTATGGGAGAGTTCATTCCATTTTAAACTCACAGTTATAATTGTTAATTCTTTATTAACTTCCAGGTTATCTCCCCTTCATTTCTATTTTTTTCCCTTCTTTCACCCTATTATCCTTAGTATTTTGCTTCTGAATGCCACCTTCCTCAATCTGTCCCTCTTTGTATCAGCCACCCTCCCTTTTCTTCCCCCATTCCCTTTTCCCCATTTTTCTCTCTATTCTATCAGTTCCCCCTGCCCTTCTCCAACTCTTTCCCCTCCTAATATTTAGGAGCAAGAAAAATTTCTAAGTCCAACTGAGTCTATGTGTTCTTCCCTCTTTGAGTCAAATCCACTGAGAATAAGATTCAAGCAGTTCTCATCCCCTCCCTTTTCTCCCTATACTGTAATAGGTTCTTTGTACCTTTTCATGAGATATAATTTACTTCTGCCCCTTCCTCCTGCCTCATTAAAATACCTCTTTAAATTGTCTTTTTCTTAATATCATCCTATCTAAGTCAATTTATGTCCATACATTCTAGATAAGCAAAATCCCTCAAATAGAGTTACAGTTCTCAAGTTTCCTCTGTAGGGAAGTATCCAGTTTAATTTTATTGAATTGCAATCTTTTTATTTTCCCTGATTTCTCTTTTCCTGTATCTCTTGAATCTCCTTTTTAAAAATCAAATTTTCTGTCCAGTTTTGGTCTTTTCATTAGGAAAGTTTGAAATTTATCTATTTTGTTAATTATTTTTTCCCTGAAAAACTATGTTTAATTTTGCTGGATAGTTGATTCTTGGTTATAATCTAAGCTCCCTTGCCCTCCAGAATATCATATCCAAGGTTCTTTGATTATTTAATGTTGATCAACCAGGTCCTTTGCAATTCTGACTGTTGCTACTTGGTTTGGAAATTGCTTTTTTTCTGACCTCATGAAGGATTTTTCCTTGATCTGATAATTCTGGAGTTTGATTACAAAATTTTTTGGCATTTTCATTTGGGATCTCATTCAGGAGACAATTGGTAGACTCTTTCAATGACTCTTTTGCCCTCTGGTTCCAGGATATCAGGGCAGTTTTTTACTTGATGATTTTCTGAAGAGAGGAGACTAGGCTCTTTTTTTATCCTGGATTTCAAGTAGTCCAATGACTTGTAAATTATCACTCCTGCATCTATTTTCCAGATCAGTTCCTTTTTACCAATGAGATATTTTACATTTCCTTTTTTTTTCATTTTGTCTGATTTTGTTTAACTGATTCTTGGAGTCCCAAGGAGTCATTAGCTTCAATTAGTCCCATTTTATTCTGCAAGGAATTTTCTTCAATTAGATTTTGCATCTCCTTGTCCATTTGATCAATTCTATTTTCAAAGGAACTGTTAACTTTTTTGCAATTGTCCAACTGTATTTTTGAAGGGATCATTTTCTTTTTTTGCATTCTCCCAATTATATTTCAAAAATAATAATTGTCTTCAGTCACTTTTGTTTGCAAAATGTGAATTTTCTCTTGCATTTTCCCCAATTTTTCCATTTCATTTTTAAAATCATTTCTGAGCTCTTCCAAGAAGTCTTCCTGGACTCCAGTCCAGTTCAGATTCTCCTCTGGAGCTTTACATGTACTTCACATGCATGCCTCTGAGTTAATGTTTTATCCATTCTTATCTTACAATAAATCCTGCTTTTCTTATTTATGCTTAATTATCTTCTATTTTATATATTTTTCATTATCTTCTATCCATCCTTTTTCCTTATTACTTTCTCCTCTTTCTTCCTTCCTCCTTTTAATTTTTATCTATTTTAATCTACCTATTATAATTTACTTATCTTTCTTATTCATTTTGTGATTTGTTACCTATATCAAGATTCTTGTTTTGGGAAATAGGTTCCCTCACTTACTTTCAGTGTTGAGAACCCTAGAGTTTTGATTACAGACCTGGGGCCATCAATGTTAGGAATTACAGGGATTTCTTAGTGGGATAACCAGTAAGGAATGCCAGAAGTTCTCTCACTCTCTGTATAGTGTTGGGGATCTCAGTCACCCACTGCCTAGGCTATTGGAAGAGTTGAGAATAACTTGAGTCTGTCTTTGGGTTGTCTAAATAGAGGAATACCAGACCCTCTCTGCTGGGTCTCAACACGGGGTTGGGCCATCCAGACCAGTTGAACTGCTGCATGGGGGTCTTGGGCACTGATGCTGGCATTCTCACAGTCAACCTGAATCTGAACTGTAAAATTCTTCATTATAGATCTCTCCCACTGCCTAGGATCTCTGTGTTGGATTTCTGTTTTCTGTCCTGCGTACACTCATGCTCCCCCATAACAGACCTTGCTGAAAGATGTTCCAGTGTGTTCTATTGTGGGTTTTATTGCTCCAAATGCTGTTTAGGGCTTGATTAATGCTGTTTCTGAGGGAAACCCAGGAGAACTTAGCAAAGTTCCTGTTTTCTCTCCACCATCTTGGTCAAAAGTTGATTGATTTCTTAAATATATGGCATTTTGAGCTGAAAAGATTTATAAATCATCAAATCTAATCCACTCAGTATACAGATAAGAAAACTGATACTCCTAAAGAGTAAAGACTTGACCATATTCAAAAAGACAGCAAGCAAATAGAATCAAGATTTGGGAGAAATAAAATTGATATTATATCAAAATTATGCATTTCTTCTAATTTTCAACTTTCAAATGATCCTTTTGTGTTTCTTGAGAATGATGTATAGCTTCTTTCCAGAAAGTGCCAAAGAACAAGGGAAGACTAAAACAGTTAGTGAGCCACCTCCATCACCACTTGCCATCACCCTCTGTCCCAAGCTAATTTCCTTTTTACTGCTAAGTTTGGGTACATTATTTATATTATGCAACCACTCAGGGTTAAACTGACTGTCTTGAGATCCAAAGGAAGCAGCTGGACCAGGTGTGTGGTCCCAGCCAAATATTCATACATGCAGTGGATGTTACTGTAGAAACCTCAGCCATGGCCAAGTTCACTGGAGCTGAATAAAAGACATCTTAGCTGGAATCCACTCACAGGCTGAATCTTCTATCTAAGACTAGTTCCCAAATTTAAAAAAAAAAAGTCAAGAAACTGGGTTTTTAATTGTTTTATTTTATTTTTGAGAGGTAATTTCGTTACCCTAAATGAGTAATTTATTATTTTTAAATCAACTGGAGATATTCAAAAATGATCCATATGACTTCTTGCTTTTATGACTGAAGACTAAGTCTGAGAATAGCAAAATAGCACTTAGAAAATGTTAAAATTTATGGAAATTTAACTTACATCTTTGATTCCAAATCCATTACTCTAGATATGAGTGGGGGGAGGGAGTAAGGAAGAGGAGAAGGTAATAAGCAAAGGAGATGAATAGAAGATAATGAAAAAAAAGATTAAATGGAAAATAATGAAGCATAAGAAATAAAATCAATAAGCCAAGCCCCAAACATTCTTAAGTGCCTTCTATGTGCCAGTCATTTTGCTAAATGTTGGGGAAAGAAAATAAAAAATTACAACAAAGTCCTCCCTGTTCTTAAAGAATTTGCATTGGAAGAAAACTACATATATATACATATATATATATATATATATATATATATATATATATATGCATAATATAAATAAATGGAATGAGGGGGGAAAAGGAGCAAGTAAGAGGGAGAGAGATGACAGAGGCAGACAGAAAGAGAGACAGAGACAAAGAGTCAGGGAGAGATTACAAGGTCTTTAAATAACATACAAAAGAGTTTATATTTGAATCTTTGGGGCAATAGGAAGGAAACCATTGGAGTTAGTGAGTAATAGAGTGACACCTTCAGATATGTACCTAAAGAAAATTATTTTGCCAGCAATGTGTATGATGGGCAGGAAAGGAGAGAAACTTAAGACAAAGAGTCTAATTACAAGGCTGCTTCCATAATTTGATGGGAAATGATGAAGGCCTAAACTGTGTTGGGGGCTGTGAGGGTAAAGAAAAATAGATGAGAGAGATATAGAGGAAGAAATGCCAAGATTTGGCAACTGGTTGGATTCTGGGGTGAGGGGCAGTATAGAGCCCCAGGAAACAATGAATTAATAAACCTGGGAGATAGTGGAAGAAAGAGTTTCTTCTACAGAAATAGGGCAGTTTGAAAGAGGAGTGGGTTGGAGGGAAGGGGAAGATAACATGCCATGTGTTTAAAATACTGCTTGATTGCCTGCAGTATTTCCAGTCTGAAATGTCCAGTAAGCAACTGGTGATTAGTTAGTGACTCTCAGGGGACCTGATACATAGGTGTGTGAGTTACCTGCATAAAGATAATTAAACACATGGGAGTTAATCAGGTCATCAAGAAGGAACATAAAGAGAGAAGAGGACCCAAGATAGAATCTTGAGAAAGAGCCACAATTAGAAGACATGTGATGGATGATGATCCAGCAAAGAAGACTAACCCACTAAGTACATAGCAGGAACACCAGGATAGGGTCATAACAACACCTAGAGAGTATAGAATGTTCTAGAGAAGTTGTCCAACATTTTCAACTACAACAGATAAAGAAGGATGAGGACTGTTGGAGGGGACATTTCAACTGAGTTTTGAAGAAATAAAGCAAAGAAGTGAAGGAAAGATAATTAAAAAGACAACGAAAATAACATGATGCAGGAGGGAAATTTATAGTTTCTTGGCCAATTCAAATAATTTATGGAAAACAGGATAATTGAGGCAGGATAGAGTGCCATATCTGAAGTCAGGAAGACCCAAATTCAAATCCGACCTTAAACCCTAGACAAGTCATTTCACCTCTCTCTGTCTCAGTCATAAAATGGAGATATTGATAGCAAGAAACCTACTAGGTCACCAAGAGACTCAAATGAGAGCTTTGTAAAGTATGTAGCTTTGTACACAATCAGTACTGAAAAAACGCTTGTGTCCTGCCTTCCTTCCCAGAAGGGGAAGTCTTAGAATCAAGGAAAGCCTAGACTCAAAACCCACCTCAATCACCTAGGAGTTGTACAAATTTAATGTCATTCATCTTCGCTTTCTTTATTTCTTACTGTGAGGAAGGACCATTTTACAACAGGACATAAGACTGAGACTCATGTTTGAAATGGCACCCAATGATGGTGAAGGTAATTTCATTCCTAAGGAGCCTGCCTAGTAACCAACCAGACACTCCCTTTTGGGATAATATCTATAGCATTTCTCAAGGTTGTTTTCAAGATCAAATAAGATAGTGCCTGTGGGTGAGGTTCAAAGATGAAGCTGCTACTTAAACATCACTTATAACAACTTCATAAATGTTAAGGAAGTAGAAATAGCACCTACTTAGATGGTCTGGTTTTCTACTCTATCATTCAAATAGAATTTATTAAGTGCCTACTATGTGCAGGTACTGCATTAAACCATGGTTGCAATGAGGGATCAGAAAACTTCATTATTGTATGATCATTCTAAGCCTGCTTCAGTCAAATCCCATAAAGGGAACTTTAGCTGATTCCTCTATTATTATGTTATCACTGACTCATTGAGAGAAAAAAAAAATCAAAATACTTGGAGGATGCTATCTTCAAGCTCTGACATTTAGGATCGGGATCTGAAATAAGACTATCTGAAAGGCCATCACCACCAGGAACTTTGAAGAAACATGCACAACCTCCCTAGATAGATAGATGCCCTTCTTAGCACCAGTTAGTCCTTCAGGGTCCCTGTTTGGTTTTCAATCTTCTGCTTCTCAATCCAAGGATGAGGCTAAGTCTTATTATATAGTGTGAATGACAATTCATCTGAGTAATAAGCTAAAATAGGAAATAAAGAACCATATTATATATATATATATATATATATATATATATATATGTATATATGTGTGTGTGTGTGTGTGTGTGTACACACACACACACACACACACTAAGACCTTCCTCAATCTGATTTCCACCCATTTTTTTAAACCTTATTTCCCATTACTACCCTTAGTGAATTCAACCTTACTATGTAGATGACTAGGCTGTTTTTTTTATTTTATTTATTTAAGGCAATGGGATTAAGTGACTTGCCCAAGGTCACACAGCTAAGCAATTATTGTCTGAGGTTGGATTTGAACTCAAGTCCTCCTGACTCCAAGGCAGCTAAGTGTTCTACCCACTTCACCACCTAGCTGCCCCCTACTAGGCTATTTTCATAAGTCAGTACCTGACCTTTTATTTCCATGCATTTGCACAAATTATTACTCAACTATGGTATGCCTTCTCTCCTCATCTCTACATCACAGCAATATAAAATGCAATTAATTTGCTAAATCTTCTATGAAAACTTCCTCAGTCTCCTTTACTCCATTTGTTAGTACTATCTCTTTCCCTCTTTCCTTAATTTCTGTTCTATATAACTACACACACACACACACACACACACACACACACACACACACACATACACATGTACACGCACACACACATGCACACACGTATGTGTGTCTCCAGTTGAAAATAAATTCATTCAAGGCAGGGCAAGTTTTAGTTGCTTTTCTTTTTAATTTTTGCATCTCTTACCCCTTTTAAGTGGGAACTTAAGAGGTCAAAAGTTTGTGGCAGATGACAGTTCTTGTGATGTCCTAGGAGACTTTCCTACCTCTTACCAATTTAATTATGTTTTTTCCTCCTTGAAACTACTTTATTCAATCAAGAATTTACTACCCTGCAAAATTCAGCACATACTGTCAGGGAAAAAGATGGATGTTCAACAAAATAGAGGACTTCCAAAATTTCCTGAAATAAAGATCTGAACTGAACAGGGAATTCAATCACCAAATAAGGACTCAAGAGATCAATAAAAAGGTCCATGAAAAAGGGAAGGAGAATACAAAACAGAATTTAATTAAGACCATCAAATTATATACAACTCTAAAAGGGAAGATATAACAGCCAAGAATTGTACTTCTCTTAGGATATTAAAAGCCTTGAATATGATTGAAAAGATTGGATTAAGAGGATATGGGTAAGAGGTCCAGGATGACATCACTAGATTTGAGACAAAAATGTCTTGGTGAAAAATAGAGGTGTTTATTCTAAACTTAGGTATTTCATTTTCCTTTGACCTGTTCTAATTCTGCTGTGCTCACAAAGTTTAGCACTTTCTCTAATGAGGGCATCAGAAACTGGACAGTCCTGAGTTGGTGTCTCCCATTGTTTGCAAACAATTATAAAGTTCTTAAGTGATACATTAAGAGCCTCCCAGTACTTACAGAAGTTAATTAAATAAAGGTTGCATTAATCCATAATTTACTCAACAATGGAAGACATTCCCTGGGAGTGGGGGGAGGGAGAGAAGTGAGATTCTTATAGTTAATTAAAATGGGATTAGACTTAATCCACACTTTACTTAACAAAGGTTTAAATACCCAGGGGTGGGAATGGAGGGCTGTGAGAAAAAATGTGCTTGGGAGGAGGGTTACTGAAATGATTTGGCTTTGGATGACACTTTGGCTCCTGAGGATTGTATGTCCTTGGAGGATATCTAAAAGGAGGGTAAGGTAAAAATGATTATAATTTGATAAAATTCAAAATTCTTGAAAAGTTTACTTCTAATGAGACAGAAGAGGGGAGGGTATTTAGTGACTTTGAAGCACTGCTACTTATCAAGCAATTGATCAGTCAATTTGAGATGGTACTTTGATAACACCTTGAGTTTATCAAGGAATTAATCAACCTGGGATTGATGATTATACATTAATAGTATTTGAGAGAAGAGGCACAAAGATTTATAATTTACAAGTGAAAGAAGGGAGGGTATGAACACAGAATAAATTCTATTCAATATATTTTACTCATAGAGGGAATAAGTTACATTCCCACTTGGATTTAAAAATCTATCCTACTCTATAATGAAGGAGTGGTGGGAGAAGGGAAAAATAATAGACTAAAGGACTGAGAAAAGAGAAGGCAAAGATAAATGAAAATAAATTGAAAATAGAATTTTAAAAGAAAAGTTAAAGGGCACCTCATCCTATCAGATTGGCCATGATGAAAAAAAGGGAAAAGGATCAATGTTGGAAAAGTTGTGGGAGGATTGGGACATTGATGCATTGCTGATAGAATTGTGTGAATGGATCCAACCATTCTGTAGAGCAATATAGAATTATGCCTTAAGAGCAATAAAAATGTTCATAGCCTTTGACCCAGGAATTCCAATTCAAGGTCAATATTTAGAAGAAATTATGAAAGATGGGAAAAGTCCTTCATGTCCCAGAATATTCATTGCAGCTATTTTTGTAGTGGCAAAGAATTGGAAATTGAAAGGAAAAGTTATGGTATAATGAATACTATGGAATACTGTTGTTCTATAAGAAACCATAAAAGATCATACTCTGGAGAAACGTGAAATGAATTACAGTACCTGATGCAGAGTGAAGGGAGTGGAACTAAAAGAACAATGTACACATTAACAACAACATTGTGAGATGAACATCCTTAATGGAAGCAGTTCCTCTCAGTATTTCAGAGAGCCAGGACAACCATGTTAGACTGGCTATGAACAATGTTATCCCCATCCAGAAGAAGAAAAAGAAAACAAAACAAAATAAAACAAACAAAAAAATAGCTCTTCAGAATCTGATGAACACTTTATAAAAATTATCTTTTATGTATTTCATTCCCTTAATCCTAATTCCTCATAATGAAAATGACTAATCTGTAAACATGTTTATCAAAAATATGTACAATGCTAACCTGACTATTCACCATTGAGGGGAGTGGGGTGGAAAGGGAAGGTGGAAGGATATTTTGTAACTTAAAAATATACATGTACATATAGATAAATATAAATAAATAAAAAGGGGAAAAAAGAAAAAAAAATAAAGGGGAAAGGAAGTAAATCTTTGATGAGGAGAAATAAGAGGAAAGGACAGAGAAAAATATAAATGGCCACTTAACCCCATTGCCTTGCAAAAACTAAAATATATATATATAGGAAAATATAGTATATGAAAGGTAATACCGAATTATTAATGTTACTTAAATGTGAATGGGTTGAACTGTCCAATAAAATAGAAGCAGATAAAATGATGGATTAAAAAGCAAAATCTTAAACTAAATTAACAGGAAACACATTTGAAGCAAAGAGATACACACAGGATAAATATAAGAGGGTGGAGCAAAATATATTATACTTCACCTGAAATAAATAAAATCAGGAGTAACAATCCAGTTATCAGATAAAGCAAAAGCAAAAATATATATCATTAAAAGTGATAAGGAAGGAAACTACATCTTCTTCAAAGGCACTATGGTTAATGAAGCTATATCATTATTAATCATGTATTTGTTATAGCAACCAAATTCCTAGAGGAAAAACTGAATGAATTACAAGGAGACATAGACAGCAAAACTTTAATAATTGGAACCTCAAACTCCCTCTCTCAGAACTAGATAGATCTAACCACAAAATAAACAAGAAAGAAGTTAAGTTAGATATAATAGACCTCTGGAGAAAATTTAATGGGGATGGAAAAGAATATACCTTTTTCTCCGCAGCACATGGCACCTATACCAAAATTGATCACGTAATAGGGCATAAAAACTTTATAATCAAATGCAGAAAAGCATAAATAATAAATATACCATGATGTAATAAAAATTACATGTAATAAAGCATCATGGGAAGATAAACCAAAAACTAATTGAAAACTAAATGACTTAAGTTTAAATAATGAGTGGATCAAAGAGGAAATTGTAGAAATAATCAATAATTATATCAAAGAAAATGATAATAATGAGATATTATATCAAAATTTATGGGATGCAATGAAGGAAATTTTGAGGGGAAACTTTATATCTCTAAATGCTTATACGAGTAAAACAGAGAAAAGGGAGATAAATGAATTGGATGTGTAACTTAAAAGTCTGGGAAAAGAACAAATGAAAGATCTCCAATTAAATACCAAATTAAAAATACTGAAATCAAGGGAAAGAATAATAAAATTTAAAGCAAGAAAACCAAAACTAAGAATTTTTTAAAAAGCCAATAAAATAGATGAACCCTTGATTAATCTGATTTTAAAAAAGAAAGAAGATAATTAAATTTCCAGTAACAAAAATGAAAATTATGAACTAACCCCTAATGAAGAGGGAATTAAAGTGATAATTCAGAGCTATGTTGCCAAACTGTATATCAATAAATATGATGAAATGACTGAATATTCACAAAAATACAAACTGCCCAGATTAACAAAAGAGCAAATGACCCCATTTCAAAACAAGAAATTGAAGAAATCATAAAAAATTCCCCAAGAAAAAGTTTTTAAGTTCAGATGGATTTACGAGCGAATTCTACCAAACATTTAAGGAACAATTAATTCCTATTCTACAAAAACTATTTTTAAAAAAATATAGGAGAAGGAGGAGTTCTGCCAAATTCCTTTTATGACACCAACATGGTGCTGATAACTAAATCAGGATGAACCAAACTAGATAAAGAAAATTATAACCCAATCTCCCTAATGTACATTGATGGAAAAATCTTAAATAAAATTTCAACAAAGAAATTATAGCAAATTTATATGAGGAAAATATACCATGATGAGGTAGCATTTATATCAGGTAGGCAGGAATGGTTCAACAGTAGGAAAATACTCAACATAATTGAACATAATAAGAGCAAAACCAATAAAAATCATATGATTATCTCAATAAATGCTTTAAAAGCCTTTAATAAAATACAACATACATTAATGTTAAAAGCACTAGAAAGTTTAAGAATAAATGGAATTCTCCATATAATAATATATAGTATCTATCTAAATCATCAATAAATATATATAATGGGGATAAATATGGAACATTTCCAATTAGATCAGGGGTGAAACAAGGATGCCCATTATTACCATTACTATTCAATATAGTCTTAAAACATTAGCTTTGGCAAAAAGAGAACAAGAAATTGAAGAAATCAGAATTGGCAATGAGAAAACAAAACTTTCAATCTTTGAAGATGCTATGACATACTTAAAGAAACTGAGAAGATCATCTACAAACTCCTTGAAACATTTAACAAATTCAGCAAAGTAGCAGGATATAAAATAAACCCACATAAATTATTTCTATATATGAACATTTCTCTATATGAACAACAGAGCCCAAGAGCAAGAGATGGAAAAAGAAATTCCATTTAAAGCAACTATAGACAAAATTAAAGACTTGGAAATCTATTTCCCAAGACAAACCCAGAAACTGTGCAAACACAATTATAAAGCACTTCTCATCCAAATAAAATCAGATTTAAATAATTGGAAAAATGTTAGTTGCTCATGCTTAGGTTGTGCTAATATAATAAAAATGGCAATTCTATACAATTTAAATTACTTATTCAGTCCCTTACCAACCAAACTACCAAATAACTATTTATTGAGCTAGAAAAAAATAATAACAAAATTCATCTGGAGCAACAAGAGGGCAAGACTTGTAAGAGAATTGATGAAAAGGAAGGTGACCTAGCTCTACCAGATCTAAAACCATACTATAAAGCAGCAGTCATCAAAACTGCCTGGTACCAGTTAAGAAATAGAGTAATGGTTCAATGCATTAGGATAGGTTCAAAAGAAACCGCAGTAAATGACTACAGTAATCTATTGTATGATAAACCCAAAGATATAAGCTTCTGGGATAAGAAGTCACTATTTGACAAAAATTGTTGGGTAATCTGGAAAATAGTATGGCAAAAACTAGACATGGATCCACATCTCACACCCTATACCAAAATAAGATCAAAATGGGTGCAGGATTTAGCTATAAAGGGTGACACCATAGATAAATAAATAGTCCAAGAAATTATCAGATCTATGGAAAGGGGACAAATTTATGACCAAACAAGAATTAGAGTGCATTATAAACTGCAAAATGAATTATTATGACTATATTAAATTAAAAAGTTTTTACACTAATAAAATCAATGCTGCCCAAATTAGAAGGAATGCAGAAAGCTGGGAAACAATCTTCATAGCTAGGAGCTATGATAAAAGTCTCATTTCTAAAATATATAGAGGACTGCATCAAATTTATAAGGTTTCAAATCATTTCCCAATTGATAAATGGTCAAAGGATATGAATAGACAGTTTTTAAATGAAGAAATTAAAGCTATGAAAATTCTTCAGAATCAGATGAATCCTACATTCGCTTTTTAAAAACTATCTCATGTATTTCTTTCCCTTAATCCTAATTCCTCACACTAAAAATGATTAATCTATAAACATGTTTAACACAAATGTGTATGTATAATATTAACCTGACTGTTCACCACTGAGGAGAGGGGGTTGGGAAGGGAGTGTGGAATGAAATTTTGCAACTTAAAAATATCCATAGGCATATAGATGTATGTTGAAAAACTTTCATAGCACGTACTTGGAAAAAAATAAAATATCATTAATAAACTGTTTTATAATTGTACATGTTTATAGATATAGATATAAATATATTGTGTATATTTATGGGATTTGTACACTGCTTAAATACCTTGAGGAAAGTTTTTTTCTCATTATTGCCTTTGTATATTAATGTTTAACAAAACACTTGGTACAAAGTAGGCACTTATAAACACTTGTTAATAAAAATAATGATAGGGGTAGGGACAACTAAGTTTCACAGTAGTTAGAGCCAACAACCCTGGAGTCAAATCAGGCTTCTGATCCTGGCAAGTCACTTAACCCCAATTATTTCACACATATCCTCCAATCCAATTCAATCTAATCCAATCAAATCAAATCAAAATAATTTATGATTTCTAAAACACTTTTCCTCATAAATTTATTTTATCTGCTTTTTGAAAAAAAACAGTGCCATTTATCTCCATTTTACATATAAGGAAACTGAAAAAAACAGTGAGGTTAAATGAATTGTCCAGGGTCACACAGTCCTTAAGGGACAGGATTTGAAGATCTTCTTAACTCCAGATCTAACCCTCAATCAGAATTCCTGTAATTGTTTTCCACTCTTGGTATTAACAGACAGGGAACTAAATAAACTAAATTATAATGGCTAGAATTTTCCTTAAACCATGTCCAGAATTCCATCCAAATTTTTGTTTTTAGCTTTCTGCATTATATAGAACTGCATAAGGAGGATGATAAACATTAATATACTAAGCTTTTTAAACTCATCTCATATCCCCAAGGGACTCAAAACTGTGTCCCAATCTTAGTCCAAAGGGCAACTCCTTGCTTATAAATTCCAAAGCTAGCAGATATGATCCCTGTTCACTCCTTCCTATACTCTGAGTGGAAGATAACCTCTTTGAATTCACAGTTTCACAGCCATTAGAATCTTGGGATCACTTCCCTAAAAGAGTGAGATTAAGCCTTTAAGGGGTGACTCAGACTTGTGGCTTGCTCTGCATTTATGAAGTATTTGGAGGTACCTACATGAAAAACAAAACAGACTCCCTGAACAGGAAGAGAAATGCTTTTACTGGTTATGGGTCCGTTTTCTTCCATCAGAGGAATGATTCCTCCCCACCCTCCAAGTAACTTCATCTAGAAATCCTGCCCCACCATCTGAGGTCATTTTCTCTAGATAGAGATTGTACACTTGGGGAAAAGAGGGAATTTGGAATCTGTTGTGTTGACCAGCCCACATTGCTTCTGATCCACTTCTCCCCAAGCTTAATCACTAAATAGTGCTTCAAGCATGGGTTATGTGGTTATTTAAAGAAGAACTGTAGTTGTTTTAATATGGTTATTGTAGCCATACATTTTGTTTTTATGAGTTTTTATATAGCCCTATCACTTGTGTGGTAATCTTAAGGATATTGTTATAATTTGTTTTATGTGTTAAGTATTATAGAGGCATTCCTAGCACCACTCTAGTTAAGGGTCTGTGAGCATCTCAATTGATTTCTACATACTCACTGACTTTGACCATTCTCTGTTACCATGGGTCCCAAACAAAGCTTTTTCTCACTGGGTTAAAGGCACACTTGCTACTGAATATTTGAGCTCTTTGTTCTTTGAATATTGCTTATCTTTGATCTCCCTGAATATTATTTCTCAGGGAAACTTCCCCTGCTGCTCACTCCCTTTCAGCCATGCCAAGTCCTTCTTCTCCCTTGGGTCTAACCCAAACAACTTCCCATTCCTATTCTTCCCATTCTATTGAAGTTTGCCACTGGGCCAAGCTTTAATATTCTCTGACTTTGCCATCCATGCCAAGATGAGTCATTTGTTTATGTTAATATGCACTTGGTTTCTGATAGCCCTGGCATTTTTTAATATTATTTTTTTGCTGGTATGTCTTTCACTATGTGCCCTTTTTCTATAAAGTAAAGAATTTACTATGGGGGACCATGTAGATGGGGGTCCTGACATCTTGTGAGTAGAATAATTATAATCTCTTTGAATAGTATCTTCCTTCTATTGGAATGATCGGAGTAGATGACACCATCTGATGTACAAGGACCACTGAGGACCACAATGATGATGATAACTTTATTGCTGTTTCCTCTCTATATATTGTGTTATACTTATTTGTTGTGTGTGTGTGTGTGTGTGTGTGTGTGTGTCTGTGTCTGTGTCTGTGTTTGTGTGTGTGGTTTCTAATAATGTACTATACTTTAAAAAAAATCCTAAACTTGTAGCATTCTTTTGCCAGCTATACACATGAAAATCCCAGTTGGCATTTTTAATAGTATTTTATTGTTTCCAGTTACATGGAAAGATACTTTTCAACATTCATTTTTAGAAGATTTTAAATCCCAAATTTTGCTCTCTTCTTCCCTTCTAACCACCCCTCCCCAAGATTGCAAGCGATATGATATAGGGTACTCATGTGCAATCATGGAAACATATTTTCACATTATTCATATTAAAAAGAAGAGATGGGGGCAGCTAGATGACACAGTGGATAGAGCACCAGCCCTGGAGTCAGAGGTACCTGAGTTCAAATCCGGCCTCAGACACTTAATAATTACCTAGCTGTGTGGCCTTGGGCAAGCCACTTAACCCCATTGCCTTGCAAAAACCTTAAAAAAAATAAGAAGAGATAGAACAAAAGTGAAAAGTAACAAAAAAAGAACAAAAACAAAGGACAAATCAGAAAAATACCCTTTAAACTGCATTCTAACTCCTGAGTTCTTTCTCTGGATGTGGCTAGCATTTTCTGTCATGGGACTTTTGGAATTGTCTTAGATCAATGTTTTGCTGAGAACTACATCAATCATAGCTGATCATTGCAAAGTGTTCCTGTTATGGTGTACAATGTTCTACTGGTTCTGCACATTTCACTCAGCATTTATTCATGTAAATCTTTCCAACTTCTTTCAGAAACCCACCTGTTTATCATTTCTTATAGCCCAACAGTATTCCATTACACATTCATATATTACAACTTGTTCAATCATCTGACAATCAATGGGCATCCCTTCAATTGCCAATTCTTTTCATCACAAAAATGTGGTATATAGTTTTATTTATTAGGTCAATAGTTTTCTTACATTCCGTTTTATCAATCTCTCCATTGAGTTTGGCATTTTTTATTTGGTATTTAATTGGAGCCTTTTAATTTGTTCTTTTCTAGCTTTTTTTTTAGCTGCATGTCCAATTCATTGACATCTTTATTTTATTCATTTAAACATTTAGAAATATAAAATTTCCCCTAAGTTCTACTTTGGCAGAATTTTATAAATTTTATGTTGTCTCATTATTGTCTTTGATGAAATTATTGATTATTTCTAGGATTTGTTGTTTCACCTACTCATTCTTTAGAATTAGATTATTCCATTTCCAATTAATTTTCAGTTTATCTTTCCAAGACCTTTTATTACATGCAATTTTTATTTCATCAAAATCTGAAAAGATTGAATTTCTGCCTTTCTAAATTTGATTATGAGGTTTGTATGCCCTAATACATGGTCAATTTTGGGTAGGTGTCATGTACCACTAAAAAGGTATATTCCAACTGAACAAGTTATGGTATATGAATGTTATGGAGTATCATTGTTCTGTACAAAGTCATGAGAAACTGAACTTTAGAGAACCAGGGACAGACTTGCATGAGTTGATGGTGAGGGGTATAAGCAGAATCGAGAGAACATTGGACACATGAACTACAGTATTGTGAGATGATCAGCTATAATAGATGCAGCTCTGCCCCCCCCCCCACTTCTTCCAGTACAATCCTTTTTTTACACCTTAATTATTTTTTTATCATCACATCAAAGTTATAACCCACACATATATCTACACCCTCTAAGTGTCTTTCTAACTTCCTAAATTGAGATGCAATTCATAGGAGTCGCAAGCATCAATTTCCTATGTAGGGATTTAGCAAATAGTTTAACCTTCTTGAATAACATAAATTGTTTTTATTTCCTATTTACCTTTTCTATTTCTTTTGAAATTTATATTTGAAGATCATTTATTTCTATTTAGCACAATTTTCTATTCAGAAAAATCTGGATCTTAAAATCTTATAAAAAAAAAAGATTGATTTTTGGTTGTAATCCAAGCTCCTTTACCTTCTGGAATATCATATACCTAGATCCTTAGTTACAGAAGCTGATAAATCCTGTAGAATCCTAACTGTGGCTCCTTGATATTTGAATTGTTGTATTGCTTATAGTATCTTCTCCCTGAACTTATAGTTCTGAAATTTGGCCACAATATTTCTTGGGGATTCCTTTCGGGAGATAATTGGTGTATTCTTTCAATGACATTTTAACTTTTGGTTCCAGAATATCAGGGAAGATTTTCTTAATATTTTCATGAAGGATGCTATCCAGAACTGAGGGGATGTTCACTAATAACTGGAAATAACTGAAAAAATTGTGGTATATGAATGTGATGGAGTACTAATTTTCTGTAGGGAAATCATGAGTGAGCACAGTGAATAGAGCACTAGGAGTCGGGAGTCCAAATCTGGCTTCAGATACTTAATACTACCTAGTTATGTGACCTTGGGCAAGTCACCTAGTTCCATTGCCCTACAAAAACCAAGAATTAGAAATCATCATGAGTGGATGGACTTCAGAAAAGCCTGGAGAAAATTAACATGAACTGAAGCTGAGTAAAGTGAGCAGAACAGGAGAATATTATACACATTAACAGCAACACTGTATGATGAACAACTATGATAGACTTAGCTCTTCTCAGCAGTACAATGATCAAAGAAAATTTTAAAGGACTTATGATGGAAAGTAGTATCCATATCCACAGAAAGAACTATGAAGACCTACTACAAACCAGAGCACATTATTTTCAATTTTTAAATTTTGTTTTGTGTTTTATGCTTTTTGTTTCCCTCTCTTATTTTTTCCTTTTGTTGTGATACCTCTTTCACAACAGGACTAAATGGAAATGTATTTAACATTGTTATAAACATATAACATATTAGATTACTTACTGTTAAGAGGAGGGAGAAGGGAAGGGATAGAGAAAAAGAATGTAGAACACAAAATCTTACAAAAATGCAATGTTGAAAAGCATCTGCATATAGTTGAAAAATTATTTTTTAAAAAGAGGTAAAAATTAAAAAAAAGAAAGAAAGCTGCTATCCAGACTGTTTTGAAGATCATCTCTTTTAGGTGGTGCAATAATGGTTCAGTTATCTCTCTTGGATATATTTTCCAGATCAAATGTTTTTTTCAATGAGGTATCTTATAATTTCATCTATTTTTTCATTCTTTTGCTTTTCTTTCACTGATTCTTGATATCTCATAATGTCCTTAGCATTCACTTGCCTAACTTTAATTTTTAAGGAATTTTTTTCTTCAGTTAATTTTTGTACAACCTTTTTATTTTTTTCCATTTGGTCAATTCTAGCTTCAAAAAGCTGTTTTCTTTAGTCAAAGTGTTTCCATTTCCAAATTATTGGTTTTTCATAATTCTCTTGGACAATTCTCATTTCTTTTCCCAGTTTTCTTTTATCTCTCTTATTTGATTTTTAAAATTATTTTTTAGCACTTCCAAGGGAATTTTTTGTACTTTAAGACTAATTTATATTCCCATTTAAAGCTTTGCACGTAAGTATTTTGACATTGTTGTCCTCTTCTGTGCTTGTGTTTGCATCTTTCCTGTCACCATAGTAACTTTCTATGATCTGGGCTCTTTTTTCAGCTTTGCCTCATCTTTTTAAAGTGGATCTCCACTCCTGGGCTACAAAGGGCAGTGTTCCAAACTTCTTGCATTGGAGGCCAGGGGTCTGGTCATTGATTTTTAGGTTGTGTCCTCTGAGGCTGGCATCTTATAGACTGTGCTAGGGTGGCCCAGCCATGTCACAGAACCCAGTCATAGGGGGTCTGAGGCTGACTCTTTGCTTGAAGCACTGGAACTAGAACTGTCCCAGCTGACCCACCGTGTCACTGTCCTGCTGAGCCCTGTCCACTGGTTCATAGGTACTGATCTGTGCTAAGAGCTTCCTGCTGGTTTGCCTGGATACCATCTACTCTCGACTGTGCTCCCCTTTTCAAGTGAGACAGATCCTTTCTGAAGTCGTTCTAATTTACCTTAAGCTGGAAAATTGTTTTACTCTGTCCTTTTGGGGATTCTGTCACTCCAGAACTCTTTCAGAAGCTTGATTTAATGTCATTTCCAAGCAAAACTGGAGAATTCACAGCTCTCAGGTTTCTCTGTGCCATCTTGGCTCAGCTGTTCCCCCTCCTTCCATTCCCCCTTCCGGGGGGCAACTGTGTAGACCTCTTAACTTTAAATCTCCTATGTGATCCACTGCTAGAACGAAAGGAGAAAAGAAAGAAATGAAATTGAATTTTAAAATGGTAACTAGCAATTACTTATAATCTTAAATTACTGGACAAAGCTTTGTAAAAAAAAAAAAATTACCAACCATGACAGATAAAAATGGGGGTATTACAGTTACTCCAAGCCAGTGGCATGCAGTGAAGGGAACTTTAGGGCACACAAGACAGAAAATCAGATCAATGGAGGGAGGGAGGGAGAGGGAGAGAGAGAGAGAGAGAGAGAGAGAGAGAGAGAGAGAGAGAGAGAGACAGAGACAGAGAGACAGAGAGACAGAGAGACAGAGAGACAGAGAGAGACAGAGACAAAGACAGAGAGACAGACAGAGACAAAGACAGAGAGACAGACAGAGACAGACAGAGAGGGAGTGAGAGAGAGAAAGAGTGAGACAGAGAGGCAGAGACAGAGAGAGAAAGGGAAGGAGGGAGAGACATTCAGAGACATATAAAAGAAGACAGGGATAGAAAAGGAGAGGAGGGGAGGAGGGGCATAAAAGAAGGAAAAAGGGGAAAAGGGAGAAAGATAGACAGTGAGAGAAGTGGAAGAGCTATAAAGGAGAGAAAAAGAGAGTTAGACAGGAAGGGAGGGAAAAGAAAAAAGTCTCCAGTGGGTCCTTTTCCCTGAAATAAAGCATCCTGTTGTTTGACATTATCATTTTGCCTCCAGAGACAGAAAAAGGAATAAAGATAGGTGAATAACTCATTTGTGGAATGAAACAGATCAAGTTTAATCAATTTGTACCTATTGTGGGAGGTGGGCTAAGGACAAGATCCTCAGGAAGGCCCCTCCATGATTCACTGAGCTGTCCCTTTCCAAAAGGTGAGACATATCTCCATTTATAAGGGAAGAAAAATAAAAGCCAAGGTAGTTATTTTTTAGGATTTTCACTCTAATCTTCTATGAAATATAGTCTCTCTGAGCCAGACACAAAGGCAAGCCAGGCTTGCTAAACACACATGGATACCAAGGGAATGGTTTCCTTAGCAATGCTACCCATATGTGTTAAGCACCCAGCTCAAATTTATTATAGTAGCGAGACAAAGACTGAATGCTAAACTGCCCAGATTATTACTGGTGGACTCACTGGAAGGTTTTACACCTTTCTGTTTCACAGTAGAGAGCCTTTCTGCGTAGGGCTCTATCTCCTACCCTACTGTACATCCCAAATCATGTCTAGCTATACTATTGATGGGGGGGAAAATAGCTGGGTAATTGAATTGCTGGAATTTCCTAAATCGTTTTTGTAGTGGTAGCAATAGCAAATCCTCTGACAGAGATAGAAGAAAGTGATAATGAAGATGTTTACAGCAGATGATATTTGCAAAGGAAAAAGTGTATCAGCAGACACAGGCTCATGGAATCATAAAATCATGGAGACGGAAGGAACTCTAGGCTGGGGGTTCTTACCCTTCATTGGGTTATAGCCCCCTTTTGGCAGTCGGATGAAGCTTAAGGATCCCATCTCAGAGTCACATGTTTGAAAGCATGAACATAAAATACATAGGATTAAAGGGGAAAATATTTGTATCAAAATACAGTTGTACTTTCCCATCCAAGTTCATAAACCCGACAATCTACCCAGAAATCTCTTGGGGATTAGAGTCCTTGATATAGTCCAGCTCCCCAGGTAATTCAGGATTCCCTTGATAGGTTATTAGTCAGTTTGTGTTTGAATCTCAGCAAAGATAGGAAGTTCTCCATTACAATGCAGCATTTCAGAGAATCTGCCTCAGTGTCAATTTCTGGAACAAACAGAATATCTGTTTTCGCTCATGAATATGCCAACACTAACTATGTAAGAAAGGGCATTGTGTTCCCTCTGTGGTTTCCTAGAATCCCAGAATGCTTGCATTGGAAAAGAGACCATAGCCCTCTAGTACCTCTTCTATCTAAAAAAGAATCTTTCTTATAACTTAGGGGATAAATAAGCAAGCAGATTTTTCCCTCTAATAGTCTTAAATAATTAGGAACTCATTACTTTCCATTGCTGTTGGTTCAATTATTTCTGTCACATCTGATGTCTTGTAATTCCATTTGGGATTTTCTTGGAAAAGGTCATGAAGAGGTGTGCCATTTTATAAATACTTTTACAGATGAGGAAACTGAGGCAAATAGAGGTAAGTGACTTACCCAGAGCCACAAGCTAATAAGTCTGAGGTCAGATTTGAACTACCAAAGATTTATCTTCCTGACCCTAGGTTGGTACTCTATCCACTGTGCTTGTTGTCTTATTAGTGAGAGTTTTCAAAACCACATGACAAAGGGATTGCTAGAGGAAAAGAAAAACTTAAAAGTTGCTTTTGACAACCAGACACATTGTGAATCTATGACTAGGGATTGTAGTGGACCGAGTTCTGGGCTTGGCATCAGAAAGATGTGCATTTAAATAGTTGTGTTACCCTGGGCAAGTCTGAGATTCAGGTTCATTATATCGAAATGGAGAAATTGAACATGATGACCTCTATGGTCCCTGCCCCTTCTCAAAACTACAATAATATGAGATTGCACTTATTTTGTTTGATGTTGGAAGGAAGAATTAGGAATGTTATGTAGAAATGACAGAAAGAAAGATTTTTGATGACCATAAAGAAAACATTTCCTAACAATTAGCACAACTCAAAAGCATTAATTTGTGAGCTGTTCCACTCCATTTTGGTGGAGACATTCCAGTTCTTCATTAGTGAAGTTGTTTTATTTAAGTAGAGACAAAAAAACTATTTAACTCCAATGATTCTGAGGAAAATGCTAGTTCCAGCAGGGAGTGGGCTGAATGACTTCCAAAATTCTTTCCAGTCCTTCAAGGCTCTCATTCTTGTTAGCAAAGATAAAATAAAAATACGAGTTTAGTAGATCTGTGTTTTCACTTTTTTTGGACAAAGTAATGGGAATTGGGTTAAGTGACTTTTCCAAGGTCACACAGCTAAATAAGTATAGTATCTGAGGCCAGATTTTAACTCAAGTCCTCCTGACTCCAGGGTCAGTACTCTATTCACTGCACCACCTGGCTGCCCCTGTAGATTAGTACTTTCCTTTAAAAATTATATCATCTGCAATGCTCCCAGGGGCATAGTAGGAGCTTTAAAAATGTTTGCCCTGTGCCCTAAATAAGAGCATGAAAGGCATGTTTTCCTGAAATTTCAAAAATAACCAACAAAACTTTTTTTGTTATGCTTCTTCTTTTCCTGATATTTTTACTCAGTCTGAACATAACCTTTTTCACTCAATTTTTAATAAGTTCTCATCATTCCTTATTATTCATTCTTGGTTGGGTGCCCTGTCAGAGAGCTTCCTGTGAAGCCACACTTATTTAGGTAAAACCTTCTTTATTCCTCATATGAATCTTTTGTAATTGTGTCACAGAATGGCTTATGTTCATTTTGAGTTATTTTACCTTTTTAAAGACTCAGAACAATGGAAAACATTTATTTTTTTTTAGTTTTTTTGCTAGGCAATGGGGTTAAGTGACTTGCTCAAGGCCACACAGCTAGGTAATTATTAAGTGTCTGAGGTCGGATTTGAACTCAGGTCCTCCTGACTCCAGGGCCGGTACTTTATCCACTGTGCCACCTAGCTGCCCCATTTAATATTTTTTAAAACATTTTTTTAATTTTAGAGAACATATTTGATTATTCCCAAGTTTATCTCTAGCTTTCTTTTTTTCTTAAAGAATTTTATTACAACATAATATTTTTTTGAGCGAGGCCCTACAATATTTCTTTCCACATAACTACATTTAGGTAAAGTTACTCAGTAACATCCAGAAATTCAAGACAAAATAGAATAAAGTTGTCTAAGAGTAGTAGCATTTAGAAAGCTTATCCATTAATAAAGTATCTCCCTACCCCCCTCTCTCTCTATCCCTTTGGACTTCACATAACATCTTTCCACAACAGTGGTAAATAATTTGTTTTATAAACATATCAGAGGGCAGCTAGGTGGCAAAGTGGATAAAGCAACAACCCTGTAATCAGGAGGACATGAGTTCAAATTTGACCTTAGATATTTAATGCTTACTTAACTATGTGGACTTGGGCAAGTCACTAAACCCCATAACCTTGCAAAAAGAAAACATGTTTAGAATCAAATAACTCATATTGCCTTTATGAACAAAAATCTCTTCTTGATCATACTTGACAAATGGTGATCCCTTATGGACCTCCAATGAGGCATATCCTGCCATTTCCTTCACAGCCTTCCTCACTTAGGGATGGTTCTAGATTTTACGTTTGTTCCCTGGGTTTCATTCTTAAATTTGAATATAACTTTTTTTCAAATTATTTTTGAATTTATCCTCTGGGAAAATAATCCTTCTTCTATAAGACATCACTTAGAATCTGTAGATGACTGTCTTTTCTTTTTCCTAGGCTAAACAACTCCTACTTCTTCAATTTATCTACAAATGGAAGGGCATTAATGTAGAGATTTCTCCAGGTTGGTGTCTCTGACGATTATCATTGACTTTCCTGTTACTTGGAATCCAGAACCAAATTTGATATTCCAACATTCTGTCATTACTGTTATTGTTTTCAGCAGAGCATTAAACAGAAGGACTATTTCCTCCCCAAACTTGGATAAAATGAATCTCTTAATATTTAATCCCATGCCTACTGAAAATTCTTATCAGATTGTCCAACAAATAAAAAGGCATATTGAGCTTTGCTAAGAATATTCCCAGAAGGATAGGGTCAAGGTCAGACAGTCACCAAAAGACAATCAGATCTTTGAGGTAGCTAGCATCCTTTGCAATTTTCCCAAATGGAGGAAACAGGAAATCTTTTTTATGTTTTCTCTGAAAGCTTTGTTTAATGATGGGATCCTGGTAATATGCTGGGTATGTTTGACTGAAGCAACACAACCCTCCAAAAGGGTCATTTGTTTTTTTTTTTTTCTTTTTATCTTGGACACTCAAAATTGGCCTTGCACCTGAAATCATCTCTGATGGAGCACCATTCAAGCCTTAATCATTTCATACATATGATACAGCTGTGGCTTGGCAAATGTAAACACAGCATAAGTTCAATTGGCAACCAAAGAGTCTTTGTGAATGAATACTGATTTTTATGTGCAGAGTAGCTTATCAAGCACAATGGGTCATTTTGCCCTTTGAAGTCCAGTACGGGGAATGAATCTGAGTTTACCAAGAATGAAAGCATTATCTTGTGGCTGCATCAGATCGCTAATTTTCAACCATCTTTGATTCTTCAATTGACTATCACTGACTCATCATGTGAACTTTGACAAAAAGCCATTTAAACTATCAAGGTCTTGATTTCCCATCTGTAAAATGGGCATAATTAAGATCATTTATCAGACACTCAGAGATGTTTAGATGAAAAGAACCATATGAGTGGAGAGGGAGAGAGAGGAAGGGGGAAGGAGGGATGTTTTTGTTCATTATTTAGACAAGATTAATTTACTCTCCTAAGTGATGAGGACAAGGAATAATATGGTCAAAGGAAGGAGACATTCCGGGAGAGTCTTATAATTACTCAAACCTGATTCAACCAACATTACAGGTATGTATATAATTCTGCATGTTATCTCATTTGCAAAAAAGGAGGATATTATCTCTTTAATGATATTAGCATCTCAAAAGAACTATTCATTTTATCATTCTATTTCCCATGAGAATTTAAAAGCACTACTCAATGAACTAATTATTTTTAAAGGAATTTAAAAATACTTTCTCTATCACAGGCATTAATTAACATATTTGGATTGTATATTCTAACTGTTTTAAGGTTAACCACCTCTAAAAATATATACCTTAATTCTTTAAGTGCCATAGTTTAAAAAATATTAGGGGTCAGAGCAAAGATTCAAATTCTCAACACATCCTGCTAATGTGCTGCTGTATGATTGGGATGAGATAGAAACACAATTGTTGCTGCTCGTGTGCCTCTCAAAGAGGGGGTACAGCAGATAAATTCTACATCATTTTAAATCTTTAACAGCCATTTAGCCAATACATGAGTGATCTCCAAACCATGAATTCTAAGCAGTTTGCAAACAGCATAGAAATACTACTGTGAGGTACTCATGGCAAGAAATTCACAAGGTGGTAATAATAATAATAATAATAATAATAATAAATAATGATAATGATAATAATAATAATGAGTTGCATTCTTCTATTAAATTAAATTGAGTGAATAATGTTCTATAAAATTTTCTTAAGACAACACTGATTGCAAGTTTTCCAATGGGACAACGAATCAGAATTAATAGAAGTTTCTACAAATTAAGTTTCCAATGGCCTATAGTTACACTGTAGTGCAAAGATGATGTTCAGGGTTAGGAAAATCTTTCTCCCCACCTAATGTTTTTCAAGCTATTATACTGGGGTTTCATTATTATTGTATGGAAAACCCTTTGGACAATAGGGAATAGACTACTTATCTCAACTCAGAATTATGCATTAAGTGCATAAAATGAAATCCAAATATTTACAAGGGGAAATGATTATA
>NC_133659.1:48428429-48555631 GCF_037893015.1 Macrotis lagotis
ATTAGTTAAAAGTTTTATGAATTTGCAGTGCTAACAAAGTAAAACGTACACGTATGTAGTATTGTTTTTGTTGTGTAGTTCGAGACATTTCACATTCTTTGTGACCCCCATTTAGGGTTTTCTTACAAAAATACTGAAGTAGTTTGTCATTTCCTCCTCTAGCTCTTTCTACAGATGAGGAAACTGAAGCAAACAGAGTTGATTAACTTGTCCATGACCACATCACTAACACACATGCATGCATGTGTGTGCATATACATATATACACACATGTGTGCATATATATGTGTGGGTGTGTGCATGTATGGGGTATATGTGCATGAATGCATATTTATGCACATATATAAACATACCTTTGTAGTCTTCTCCATTAGATTATTATCTCCTTCCAAAGAATAACAAACCAAAGAAGTAGTGGAGTAGTAGGATTTAATTATCTACTTATTTGAATGGGGAAAATTGCAGTGAGGGTGAATAAAAGGGGGAAAATTAAGCCACCAAATAAAAAGGAATCAGTCTCTGAGGCTCCAAAACCAGTAAAAGAGGCAACAAACGGTAATTAGTGGTGATGGGGAAGGCTAGAGAGAGGGTTTTAGGGTAAGAGAAAGAGGTCCTGAGCTGCCTTAAACTGTATTAAGAAAAATAATTGTAGGGACAAAAAAGCTATCTTTAAAAAAGAAAAGAAAAATTCTAATTCAGAAAAAGCAATATTAGAGACACAGATACTCAAAAAAATACAAAAATGTCTGATCACTTTCAATGTGAATGTATTAAATAATCTAAATGAAATCATAATAGAATCTATATAAGAAAACAAAATCTCACAATCTGTTGCTTCTAATAAATACATATTAAAAGCAAAAGCATATACAGAATAAAAATTAAATACTGAAACAATATTAGTAAATGGCAATAAATAAAACTAATAAAACCTCAGGTGGATCCAGAACTGCTATCATGCAATAAGACAAAAAAAAAGTCACAGTACAGAGATAAGCAAGGAAATTACATAATACTGGAAACCAATATTAGAATTTAAATTATATGCTTCAGAACTTATTCTACGTAACCAGAAGCTAACAAAACAGAATACAAAAGAAATAGAAATTATCTTCAAAAATATATAATACTCAGACTGTTAGGTAACCAAACAGAGACGATAATAATCCAACCTCAGAAATTCCTTAAAGGAACTACCAAAGGGGGGGGGGGAGGAAACTGAATGTCTCTATGAGCTTGGAGATAATACTAACACATTTTTAACAATTAATACTAATTACTATACAAATTATTCTCAAAAATTGAGAAATTACTCTATCATACTCATTGTATGAGATCAGTACTGTCTTAATGCCAGAAAAAGTGAAGGATAACCACAGAATAACTTTAGGTCAATATAATTAATGAATATTTATACAAAAATTTGAAATATTTTTTTTCTAACAGACTACACCTTATTGTAATTCATTATGATCATGTTCTATTTATTCCAAGGATGGAAGGATGGTTCAACATTAGGGGGAAAATCAATATCATGAATCAATTGTTAAGCTACATGGCTATGATTGACTAAAAAGTTGAAGAAAAATCCTTTGATAAAGTATAGCACTCACTTATGCCAAAAGTCCTACAAAGTAATGGAATAGAGAGAGAACTTTTTAAATATAGATAAATCTATTTAAAACCAAAAGTAAGAATTATATACAATACAATACACTAGAAGCGCTCCCAATAAATACAGCAATAAAGCAATGAGGGGGCAGCTAGGTGGCACAGTAGGTAGAGCACCAGTCCTGGAGTCAGCAGTACCTGAGTTCAAATCTGGCCTCAGACACTTAATAATTACCTAGCTGTGTGGCCTTGGGCAAGCCACTTAACCCCATTTGCCTTGCAAAAACCTAAAAACAATAAAGCAATGACACTTATTCTGCCTGCTATTATTTAATATAGTTCTGGAAAGGCTAGCAATAGCCATTGGAAGTATAAAGATAGGGAAAGAGAACATAAAACCATCCTTGTTTGCTAATGATATGCTGGTATAATTAGAAAATTCTAGACAGTCATCAAGGATTCTGAGAAAAATAAATTCAGCAAAGTTGCAAGGTACAAAATGAACCCATAAAAATCAACATTTCTGTATTATACTGACAATATCCAAGAAACAACAATAGAAAAAGAAACCCCTTTCAAAATGGCTACATATATAGAATATTTGGAAGTTATTTTACCAAACAACATAATATACTTGTAGTTAGTTACCAAGAATCCATTAAGGAAATAACAAACAACTTAAAATACCTAGAGAAACATTCAACACTTATGGAGGGCCATTTCAATATGCTAAATATATGTATAATATATCCAAAGTTACATTGTTGTGGTTATATATATATATATATATATATATATATATATATATATATATTATATATATATATATATATAAACATAAACATATATAACAAAAAGAGAAAAAGTTAGGAATTGTTGTTCAGTAAGTTTTTTAGTCATGTTTGATTCTTTGTGACTTCATTTGGCATTTTCTTGGGAGAGGTACTTAAATAGTTTGCCACTTCCTCCTCCAGCTCCTTTTCTAGATGAGGAAACTAAGGCAAACATGGTTTAGTGACTTGCCCAGGGTCACACAGCAAGTATGTGTCAGAGACTGGATTTAAACACAGGAAGAAGAGTCTTCCTGACTCCAGGTCCAGCTCTCTATTCACTGTGCTACCTTGTTGCCCAATAAAGTTAGGAATAGAATTTCTAAAGATCCAATTACATTATAAGGCACAGATCATCAAAACCATGTGGTACTACTTTAAAAAATGGAGAATTAAATCAATAGAATAGACTGGACTAGGGGAAACCACAAATAATGAAACTAAATAACTTAGTGTTCAATAAAACTGAAAATATAAATTACTTAGAAAAGAACTTTTTATTTGATGAGAATTGTTGAGAAAACTGGAAAGCAATCTGGTAGCAATTAGGCTTTGACCTATATTTTATACTATGCTACATTAAAAAATTCAATGAAATATGTGATCTGAATATTAAAAGATCATACCATGAAAAAATTTAGAAGAGAAGCAAATTGTATACCTTTCATAGATTATGAATAGAAGAAATAGTCAGACAACTGAGACAGTTGACTATAACATATAATAAGAATAAAAACATTTTTGATTGAATGAAATTTTAAAACTTTTGTACAAACAAAAGCAATGCATACAGCATAAGAAGGGTAGTCATCAAATGGGAAGAAAGTACATAAAGTCATTCTTCATTAAACGAGTGGTCAAAAGGAAGTGAATGAATAATTCTCAAAGGAAGAAATATAATCTATAAAAACCTTATGAAATTTTGCAAAAAAATCAAATCAAACAAATGATGCTTTACCTCAAATATGGCATTTTTAATGATGAAAGTTTATGAGAAGCTTTGAAATCCCCCTATAGGATCACTGACAAAAACAAAAAAGGAAGATAGCTCAGAAAGAAAAATGAAGAGAGAGCTAATTTTGTTATTTCTCTCTCTGCCCCCCACACTTGGATTTTATCCACTCTCAGAGTTTCTGGACACATGAATGAATGGAAAGTCAGATTACAAAATGTCTGTTACTTCTCAAAAACTGCATAATGTAAACCAATTAACAGCAGTTGGTCGTGCCAGTATTCTCAAAATAATTTCAAGTGCCCACATGACAAAAACCACTAAAACATAGAATTTGTTCCCATCGTACTTCAGTTTAATCCTTAGCTCTGACAAATATATTTCTTTCTCCCAACATCCTAAGGTTTGTAAATGGAAGGCATCTAAAGTTTGAAACTGGAAGAAGCAGAGGGGGACCCTAAGGCTAAGTGTAGTAAAGTGACTTGGTCTCAAGGTCACATTGCAAGTAAATGGCAGAACTTCTATAGGATTTAATCCATGACCCTCTGCCTCCAAATCCACAGCTTTTAAGAGGAATTCCAAACCTTTATTCAATAGATTGGCTTCCAAAGTTCATTTGAACTCCAAGAATCAGTCATACAGTAAATCCTTGAAATTAGTGAGAATTTATTCATTCTTTCTGAATCCCTTTGTTGAGGGAATTAATTTGAAAAGTGTTTTCTAGTGAGAAGTCTTGAGTTCCTACATTCTACTCACAATTTTTAGCATACCCAAGCAATGAGTAAGTCAACACCCAATCAAGTGATCTCAATGGAGGGTCTTCTTGCAGAACAAATCTTCACCACAAAGATAAAGCAGTTAATTTTTTTTTCGGGACCATGCTATGTGATTTGCTTTAGCTAGATGGATAGATAGATGATAGATAGATAGATAGATAGATAGATAGATAGATAGATAGATAGATGATAGATAGATAAACTTAGAAAAATAAATGGAAAGGGAGAACCAGAGAAGGGGAGATAGAGAATAGATAGGAAAAGAGAGAAGAGGGAAAGACAAAGAGAGAGTGAGGAAGAAAAAAGGAGAGAGTGGAGAAGAGCTGGGGAGAAGGAGCTAGATAAATAGGTATTTAGGTAAGTAGTCAGGTAGATAGGTGATAAATATAGATGGCCAGATAAGACACAAAGGTAGAGACAAACAGGCAGGCTGGTAAACTGCAGAATGTCAGATCAAGGAGTGGCTAGGTGGCACAGTGGTGGGGAGGGCATGGCTAGGCAGCACAGTGGATAGAGCCCTGGTCCTGGAGTCAGGAGGACCTGAGTTCAAATCTGACCTCAGACACTTAATAATTACCTAGTGTGTGACTTTGGTCAAGTCACTTAACGCCATTGCCTTGCAAAAAAACAAAAAACAAATAAAAATAATATCAGATCAATCTTTTTTTTTTTTTTAGTGTTTTCTAACTGGTCTAATTCAACTGCAGCTGTCCCAGCTCAAAGACAAGATTGACCCTCCTCAGTTGTTTGGTATCCCTTTGTCACTGCCTAGGGGATGCTCAGTTTTAATTGTATGAGAATCCATAAGTTAGTGATGTTTCTGTTTTTCTCATAGGCCAAGCCTGTATAACACCAACATGAATCACTCAGATCTGAGCACTGTAATCCAACTTTTTAGCAGCCTAAGTGATTCCTATAAACTGCTTTGAGAAGGCTGTCTTTCATTGAAATGATCAGGCATTTGAGATCAAAGACAGATTCATTTTTGTCCTTTAGACTCCAGAGTCTGGTCTAGAATGGGTGTTTAATGAATGCTTGTTTATTGATTGCTGATTGATCATGGTCAATGACCCAGCTCACACTGACTAGCTTTCCCTCTGTTCCAAAGATCTTGCTAAGAATCTCCTCTCACTCAACCAGAATTTTTTGCTGTTTAAAGGCCACACAAGAACATTTCATAATTTTGATGAATATTGATCCAAACAACCTGGCTGGGCTTGCATGTCTGAAATTATCTCCCTGAAACTATTTGCTTTTGTTGCCATTGTGACTTTACTTACTGAACATGACAAATTCCAGTTTATCTTGGCCCTGTTTCAATAGTCCAAAAATTCCTATCTACAGACTTGGTTTATTTTTTTTTTTTCCTTTGGAACAAGGCCAAAATTTGCCTCTAGTCTTTGAAAGAAGAAGAATGGCAGTGGAACTATCTTTACTATCTTTTTGACTCTCCTATTTGTGCTCAAAAATAAATCTAATTTCTCTGGCAGTTTCCATAAAGAAAGATTGCCAGATTAATTAGGTTTCCTGATTGCAAAAATAGGAGTTCTTCAAAATCAACATGAAATTATTTTTTCTCTTCTATTTTTTGTTGGGGGGAAAGTGGCTGGAACTGTGATTTCATCAGAAAAAGGAAATACTGGATTAAAAACTGACTCCCTAGAAACACTCTAGGCAACACTTCCATAATTCATATCCTTAAATACACTTTATATCCTCAGATATCCCTTGGAGATTAAGTGGTTTGTCCTAAGCAGCTTGTGTCATTAGCTGGACTTGAACCCAGGGTTTTCCTGACTTCAAAGTCAGTCTTCTAGTCAGTACACCATGACGCTTTCCAATTAAAGAATAAAATAGCTATCTTTTAAGATGACCATCTAAGAGAGTTGAAGAGAGAGGTAGCTAGGTAGCTAGGTAGCTAGAGCATTGGCCCTGGAATCAGGAGGACCTGAGTTCAAATTAGGCCTCAGACACTTAATTACCTAGCTGAATGACCTTGGGCAAGTCACTTAACCCCATTGCCTTCCAAACCCCACCCTCTGCATAAAAACAAAGGGAGTTGAAAAGAATTCCAAACTGAGAATCAGATCTTTAGGGCTGACAGGAATTCTATAGATAATGGAATCTAATCTCTATTTTAAAATAAAGAAACCAATTCCCAGAGAAGATAGCTAACTTGCTATACTGAGTAAAGGACTGAGCTGGTTCTACTTTCCAGGTCTCATCTCTCCCCTCAGCACAGGATCTGGCACACAATAGACACTATTATTCCCTTCCCCCTTTCCTTTCTAATGTTCCTTCCTTCCACTATCCTAAGCTGCCAGGTACCCACGTGGTAGAGTACATTAAGCTTCTAATTTGATCTTCAAAGATTATACAGAATGTTGAAATGTCAACGATTCCTCTCCTTTTTCATTTCCTCTGTCTGTTGTTCTCTTGGTCTTCATAAAAAATACAGAAATATGAGCAAAAAGAGCAAAGATATCAAATTTCGTTATTTGCCATAAATATGGAGATAAGTGCAAATAGTAAATCTTGTGAGTACAAGTCACAAATAGATATTACAGTGATAGGCACCATAGAAACAGATGACAGACACCCAGATTGAGAGATAGCACATTCACCCACTATTACATTTTCAATCCTTAGCACTTAACATCTCAAAGTCTTTTGTGCTCACAAGTGAGAGACCCCACTACTTAAGGCCAGATCTGAATTCTGAGCAGTCAGAGCAAATATTTCAATGTCTGAGAAAATGCAACATGGCAAATAGAATCCTACAAATATGCAAAATACTTTCAATTCCTTAGAATAAAATATTTCTGAAGTGCATAAAAAAAGAGATTATTTCTATGCTTTCCTTCTATTTTATATTCTCAGTGATTATTAATTTATGGCCACTGTTAAGCATTCTTGGAGTACAACAGATGATACTGAACTCTAAACCATGGGGATGAGCCTCACTTCATGCAATGGATACAGGCCTGAACAAAATCACACAGCCAAATCAAATCATATTTCAATGCTCTCAGGGCTTTCTGTTGCCCGGAATGATTTGATCCCCAAACACCTGTGGATTTGAAACAGCTTGATGAAATCTAAAAAATGTCAAAATTGGAGGACATGAAGATCTGTGGTCGAAAATTTACAAGGAATCAGACATTTATTATTGCTTTTAGTGAAATCAAGCAAGATATAGTGGATTACGTGTTAGATATAGTCAGAAAGATCTAGGCTAAACCTTGATCTCTCGCAGCTGTGTAAATCTCAATCTACCAAAGTCATTCCCTTCACCCATAAAATGGGACAAAGAAACTTGCATGCTGATGATGATGTTTGTCCTTTGTAACCGAAGAAGACCTTGATGTCAAGGTGATGCCATGATAAAAACATGAATTGGATTTGAGTGCTACATCACCAGCCTCACTTTCTCTTTCAGAGTCATCTGGGTCCAGTGGCCAGATACAGATAAGGGTGACTAGAGACGGCTCTGGATGTGAATCACTCAGGGTTAAGTGATATACCCAAGATCACACAGCTAGTAAGTATCAAATGTCTGAGATCAAATTAGAATTCTCATCCTCCTGACTCCAAGGTCAGTGTTCTAAACTCTGTGCCACTTAGCTGCACCAACTTATATGTTCTACTTCATAGAAGAAGAAAGCATCATATATTGTCCGATACAATCTAAACAGACTAAAATTTTTGAAATGAAAGAAATAAAAACCAAGAAGAAAGATACTTTCAATTAAACAGCTAGTTAATTCAGTAGATAGAATACCTTGAATCAAAAAGACCTGATTTCATATTTGGTCTCAGATGCTTGCCAGCTGTGTGACCCTGAAGAAGTCCCTTAAATATTCACTGTGTCCCATCTATAGAAGAGGCATAATAATAGCTCCTATCTGCCAGAGGTGTGAGAAAGAGAAGAAATCATCTTATAAAGTGCTACATAAATACTAGTTATTATTACTATTAGCTGTAAGTTGACAGAAGGTGAATCTATACCCCATTATATTTATTCAATTATAAAAGAAAGTCATTGTATTCACCTGTGCAATCATCTATAGAATATTAAACATGAAGCAATTAGAGCAGAATAATGATTTATCTCAAGACCTTTCTATCTAAACTCCACTGAACTAAGATGAGAAGAAATATTTATAATGATAATAATTACCATAGCAAATATATCTATAGTACTTTGAAATTTTCCAACACTTTAAATAAACAGTTCTTCATTTGATCTTTACAATAATCCAATTAGAATGAATGTGAAGGGTTTTTTTTCCCCAAAATTATTTCTAAATAAATATATAAGTAACAATGGCATTTTGGATAGCTGTTACTGAAGTAAGAAAGTCCTCCACTCAACTTATAAACAGTTTATCAATAGCCCCAAGGCATAAATCACACTTAGATTGGAAAGAACTTACCATGGTAAGGCAATTCACAGAATTGGGTTATATGAGTTGGAAAGAATCTTAATGGCTAGCTAGTTTATTCAGTCTGTCAAGACTTCCCCCATGCAATCCCTTACAAGTAGTTATCCAGTCTTTGCTTAAAATTGGGGCAATTGTATTATTATTATTATATTTGTATATTTTGCATAATTATTTATTTATAGATAATATTTAAGGCATTGTGGATAAAGTAGTGAGCCTGAGATCACAAAGACTCATCTTCCCAAATTCAGCTTCTCAAAACTTAAATCCTCATACACATTTACTGGTTATGTGACCCTCAGTTAATTGCTTAGCTTTGTTTGCCTCATTTTCCTCGTATGTAAAATGAGCTAGAGAATAAAATGGCAAAGTACTCCAGTACCTCTGCCAAGAAAACCTCAAATGGAATGTGAAGGATTGGATACAACTGAAAAGTAATTGAACAACAAAACTGATATTATTTATATGTTATGCTAAGGGTTGTAAAGTGATTTATACATCTTATTCACTCCAACCTTTGTAAAGTAAATAGTATTTTTATTCCCATTTCACAGATGAGAATAAACTGAGATGAGAAAACTGAGGCCAAGAGCATTAGATGAGCTTGCTCCGGGTCACCCAGCTAGTAAGATATGACATGTTTTCCCACAGCAGGTTCAGCACTTTATAACAATCCCTATGCCTCAACTACCTCCCAAAACAACCATTTTGTGACAACTGCTCCCATTGAGGTTTTTTTTTTCAATTTACATCGTCTAACTTTATCTCTCTTCAACTTTCATTCATTATTCTGAGTTATGTCCTCTGGAACCAAATAAAACAGTTGCTGAAATGATCCATTCAGATGCTCCTTCTTTTTTCTTTTCTTTTTTCTTTTGTTTTTTTAGATTTTTGCAAGGCAATGGGGTCAAGTGCCTTGCCCAAGGCCACACAGCTAGGTAATTATTAAGTGTCTGAGACCGGATTTGAACTCAGGTACTCCTGACTCCAGGGCCGGTACTCTATCCACTGTGCCACCAAGCCGCCCCCCCAGATGTTCATTCTTTAACAGTTATTCAAAGACAGTGTCTAAGTAAACCTTCTAGAACAGGATCTGACACTTCCTAAAAAGGAGTCATTTCAAAAACCAAAAGTTGATGTCTCCTTGAGGGAAAATAAACATCATCTGGAAACACTGAAACTTCAAAATACTGCTAATATGAACAAGAAAAAGGGGAGGAAATCAGAACACCAGAAATGATGAAAATTTGAAGAAAAAAATTGAATAGACTTTGGGAAGTGGCAGTTGGAAAATCTCCACATGAAAAGGGCCACATCATCTACCTTTCTGTGTAAACTCCCTACTAGTGCATATATCAGAATATCCAACAATCCTTCCATATAGAGTATATGTTAAATGAATTCCAAAGATCATAGGATCTGGTGTAAGAGTTAGAAGGGATTGTAAACACCAACAAATCTAATCTCACTATAACACAAAATTATAACTAGTGAGGGTGTGAGGCAGGATTTTAAATCAAGTCATTCTAACTTCAAATCCAGGGTCTTAACCAAGATGACAAGATATTTCAAAAGAAAATGAGAGAGCCCTTGGTGAACATAACAAGTTCATATTAATAGACTCAAATGAACTACAACCTGGGGTACTGATGGATGTTGCTGTGTTCAAATCCTCTTGGTAATCTTTCAGGAATCATGGTAAAAGATGCTGCCAAGGATGGGACACAGACAAAGAGTATACCAATTTTCAAAAAGAAGATTGATATTTTCAACTAAAGGTCAATAAATAAGTACAATATGGATTTCCACAAAAATTCTATAAGAAATTATTAAATGAATAGTTTAAGGACATTCAGAAAGGAAAAAAAAAATGAAGGCTTGACCAATAAGATAAGTGAAAATAAAGCTAGAATACTCATTTTCCATTTAAATAGGATAAATAAAACAAGTCTATGCCTTGTTACATTGCACTGTGGATTTCAGGGAAGTATGAAGAGAAGCGTTCTCAGAATGTCTTAGGGGTCATATGGAAAGGTATGGAATAAAGAAGACATTTAAGTAGATTTTATACAGTTTGACCAAGCAGGCACAATATAATCAATGGATATGTTTAGAAGCATTTCATCACCTAAGTGAGATAGAACCTCTGACAAAGAATATCATTTAAAATCTCTACAAACTATATTTATGTTCCAGGGAGTGCTACATTTATTTCTAATCTGGATATGATTTAAACTTTAAAGGTTTTCAGGCAAGTGTCAGAAGACATTGTTCTTTACTCAGTTCTCTTGGATATTTTTATTGACAGAATAAATGGTTTGTTTATCAAGTTAGCAAATAAAATTTGAGATAATACAAATTTGTATATGTAATATAATGAATATAATATGATTTTTTTACTTCATTTTAAAATTTATTCATTTATTTTCACCCATTTGAACATGTATATTTTTAAGTTACAAAATTTCCTTCCACCCTCCCTTCCCACCCTTCCCCTCAGCAGTGAACAGTCAGGATAGCATTGTACACATATATTTTGATAAACATGCTTACAGATTAGTAATTTTTGGTATGAGGAATTAGGATTAAGGAAAAAAAGATACATAAGAGATCATTTTTGTAAAGTGTTCAGATTCTGAAGGGTTGGGTTTTTTGTGAGTTTTGTTTTGTTTTTCTTCCTCTGGAAAAATATGATTCTTACAGATAATTTGAGGATGTGAGTAGATCAAAAAAAACTTGGAATTGGGGAATAAAATTAACAAAATAAAATTTAACAGTTATCAAGTTCTATATTTGGGTTCAAAAAATCCACTACAAAAATTATAGGGGGAAAAGATGGCAAGTGAACAGTAAATGTGCAAAAGACCTGAGGTATTAGTGACTTATAAAGTCAATGAGTCAGCAGTGTAATATGAAAGAAAAACTAATTTGAATATCTATTGCATTCACAAAAGTACAGTGCCTTTGGTAATGGGGGTGATAATTGCACTCTACTGTGCCCTTGTCTTACCAATTTGTAGTAATCTGTCCAGTTCTGAGAGTTACATTTTAGAAAGAGCATTAATAAAGCATGCAGAAAAGGACTACTGGTATAGTAGGGACATCAAAACTCTTAGATATGAGAATTAGTTGGAAGAAATCGGAGATTTTATAAGAAAGGAAGGAAAGAAGGAAGGAAGGAAGGAAGGAAGGAAGGAAGGAAGGAAGGAAGGAAGGAAGGAAGGAAGGAAGGAAGGAAGGAAGGAAGGAAGGAAGGAAGGAGGAGGGAGGGAGGAAGAAATATACAGTCAAAATATAGATTATTCTATGTTGGGCTAAAATTATGGCTCATAATTCTAAATTCTTTATTTTTTTTAAGTGCAGAAATTGGAGTTGTTGATTTTTAAATTTAGAAAACAAGTGTGGGGGCGGCTAGGTGGTGCAGTGGATAGAGCACCGGCACCAAAGTCAGGAGTACCTGGGTTCAAATCTGGCCTCAGACACTTAATAATTCCCTAGTTGTGTGGCCTTGGGCAAGCCATTTAACCCCGTTTGCCTTGCAAAAACCTAAAAAAAACTCAAAACAACAACAACAAAATCACTTTTCGAAGGAGGAGGAGCCAAGATGGAGTAAGGAAGGAATTCACCTGAACTCTTCAAAATTGCCCTTCAAACAACTTTACATAATCTTTCAAAGTGAACTCTCATATAAAAGAAGTGTGAAAGAGACTTTACAGTAGAGGAGAAAATGGGGGTAGGAGGATGAACATGTGAAAGTTACTCTAATCAGAATTGGCTAAAAAAAGGAGTGGCATATATATATACTTGGTTGGGCTTAGAAACCTATATTATCCTACAGAGAAACAGAAGGGGAAAGTGTTAAGAGGAGGGCATTTATAAAAGGGAGGGAAGATATGGAAAGGTGATCAGAAGCAAGGTATTTGAGAAGGGACAGGGTAAAAGGAAAGAGAAGAATAAATAGGAAAAAATAAGGTGTCAGCAAATACACAGCAATTAAAACTGTGAAAAGAATTTTATAGCATTTCTTTGATAAAGGTCTGATTTCTCAAATATATAGAGAATGAAATCAAATTTATAAGTCATTCTCCAATCGATAAATGGTCAAAGGATATGAACAGGCAGTGTTCAGATAAAAAGCTTTCTATAGTCATGGGAAAATTGCTCTAAATCACTATTTATTAGAGAAATATGATTTCAAATAACTCTGAGGTACACTTCAAAACTACCAGACTGGACAATATAACAGAAAAAAAGGTAAATTACCATTTTGGAGAGGATGTTTGAAAACCAGAAAACTAATGCACTTTTGATGAAGTTATGAGCCATCCTAGAGAGCAATTTGGAACTGTGCCCAAAAGTAAAAAAAAAAAAAAAAAAAAAAAAAAACCCATACATGCTCTTTGATCCAACAATACCACTATTAGATCTGTATTCCAAAGAGATAAAAATTGGAAATGGACTTATATGTATAAAATTACTTTTAGAAGCTCTTTTTGTGGTGGCAAAGAACTGGAAATTAAGGAGATGCCCATCAATTCATAGTTGAACAATTCGTGCTTTATTACTGTGATGAAATACCCTTATGCTATAAGAAAGAAGGAGTAGGATACTTTCAGGGAAAAAAACTTGATGACTCATATAAACTGATGCAAAGTTAAATGTGTTGAACCACGAGACAGCAAGAGACAGTAACAGCAATATCACAAAATGATCAACTAAGAAAACTTATTTTCAATAATGCAATTTTCCAAGACAATTTTGAAAGACTTCTGATGAAAAATGCTATTCACCTCCAGTGAAAGAACTGATGGAATCTTAATACAGATTGAAGTATACTTTTTTTTAAAACTATTATTCTTGGTTTGTTTTTGATCTGTATGTTTTTCACAACATGACTAATATGGAAATATGTTTTGCATGACTGCACAAACATTTGCTATATCCTATGTCAAATTTCCTTCTCAAGGAGAGAATCTGAAACTCAAAAATTGTTTTTGGATATAATTGGGGAAAGTGAAATATTTTTAAATCATCTTTCATCATTTATAATCTAGATATATATATATGCATATATATATATGCTATCCCTAAATATGAACAGGGTCTTATGTTTTTATACATCCAGGATATAATATAAATTAATAAAAAATAGTTTTGACACTTCTAAAAATAATCTTAAGCTTCCAAGGGCATCCTTTCTGTGTGTGCTCTTGTCTGGTTTCACAGTCTTAACATAGCCCTAGGAATAATCAGCCACTTTTTCCCACTCCCAGGATCACTGGGTTCCTTTCCTGCTAATTTCTCATTTCTTCCTCAGATCAAGGAAACACAAATTCTAATGACAGTGAAGCTATTTCTTTGGCATTATAATATATCTATTACTCTCCCTTATTCCTCACAACAAATCTGTAAAAAAAAACAAGCAACAGGAATGTGAATGAGCACATGTCACCAAAACTGATTGGGGAGGAAATTCAGGGCCAGTAAAACAAAACTGAGATTTCTGTCTTGACAGTTCCAGAGGATGCACAAATCAAATGTTGTAGCATTAGAAAAATTACATTCAAGGTATCTCCTTACATATAAATTAATCATCTGGACTTTCTACAAGTTACCTATCTAATATAAAGAAATGGAATTGTTTATTTATTTGAATAATATTTGATCCTAAAATTTCTCAGTATGTAATCTCTTGCATCTGCTCCTTCCTTTCTGTTTCTATAGCAACCACCATTATTCAGACCTTCATCTCTTCTACCCTAGTCCATTGTAAGAGACTGCTAACTGGTCATTCTGCTTCCAGCCTCTCTTTACTCCAATCCATTCTTGCTAGGAAGAGAGTTAGCATTCATTAATTAGCAATTAATCTTTACCAAAAATGGATAGAGGATGCAACTGAAAGAAAAAAAAATCTCAAGAGAGTAGGCCTTTCTTCCATTCTATTTAGGCTGCATATCAGTTTAAGTTTTTATATCTGTATTTTCAAAATATTTCAAGTGTTTTTTTTTCATTTGTGGATTAGATTTTTTTCCACATTCATTAATGGATCATAATTTTAACCATGCTACCAGATAGTAATTACAACAGATCATAAAATCATTGAATTTCAAAGGACCTCAGAGTTATCTAATATAATTTATACCTAAACAAGATCCCTTGCATAAGGTCCCTAATAAGCTACCAACCAGCCCTTCTGTGAAGGAGATGCCATCTCTTTTATTTATGTGAAGGTCTAAATGTTAGAAAGCTTCTTCTCCTAAGGTCTCTCCTCTGTGACCAAATTAAAAATACAATTCTCCTTCTTCAAATGGTAAATATTCAAATGCTGGAAGACAATTTGCCAGTTTCTCCCTAAATCTTCTTTTCCAGGCTAAACATTCCCAGTTAATTTAGTTTATTCTTTTTTTTTAGAAGACTGAGTCTCCTAGTCTTTCCCAGGCTGCCATTCAATGACCAATCCTACTGCTGATTATCAGAAAAACTTAAACCTGCTCCATTTCTGATTTGGATCAATACTTCTTTGCTTAAACATACTAGTTGCTTGCTCCCAGGCACTCCCAGATAAAAATGTTGGATTTATTATGGACACCTGCTTAGCTATAGCCCTATTGTGACTCAGAATTCCCCACCTTAGGAGCTCCAATAGCTAGTATCAGAGATCATGTCCTTGTCTTATCATCCAATTAAATTCTTAATGACATATCTTTGCATATATTCTGAAATCTTGCCACTTTAGCATTGTATTTATTAATTTGTGACATCTAGAACTGACACAATATGCAATGTGTTGTCCATCTAAGGCAAAGTACAGTCAAGATATAACCTCCCTTGTTTTGGACATTCAACATTTGTTAACATGGTTTAAGATTACAATTGTCTTTTTGGCTATCCCATTTCACTGCCAACCAATACTGAATTGGTAATCGATGACATCACTTGTAGTTTGCCATTACTATTCCCATTCTGCGCTTGTATAACTAATTTATACCCAAGTACAGGTTTTATCACTTCATTCCTTTTAGTTTTAACCTTAGCAGATTTGATTCATCCTAATGAGTTTAGATATTTTTAGTTCATGATGGTATCACATCCAATATGGCATTCATTCGTTGGATAATTTGAAAATTTTTTAAGTATGCCAATAGAGCCAAGGACCAACTCTGGAATGTTCCACCTGTAGATTAATATAGATTAATTAATGAATTTTCTTTGGATATAGTCCTTCAACCAGGTCTTGTTCTTCCTAAGTGTATCATCACCCAGATGACATCTCTCCATGTTTCCCACAAGGATATCTCAAGAGATATTAATAGATAACTAAAAAACTGGAGTATATTATTCTCCTCTCCTATCAATCTAGCAACTCTCTTTCAGACTGTAAATCCCTTTAGACTCATCACATTTCCAAGCAAGGAGAAATATATCAAATATCATTTAACCATATTCTCAAAATTCCTTCCACTGTTCCAGTGAACAAGGAAGGCTATAAGCTAAAATTTAAAAAAACCCTGAGATTAAGAAGTAGAAGCCCTGTCTTGGCTCTTTTCAGAATTGTGGGGGGGGGGGGTTAATCTTAAAAAAAATCTTTTAATAACAATTGCTTCAATACCTTGTTCTATGATTTAACGTTGAATTCAGAAGATTTTTATACATATTCTTCATAGTGCAACAACATATTTAACACACTGGACACCAAGTATCCTTTTGCCAAACAGTTTATTTTCCAATCTAGCCTTGATTAGACTTTCTAAGCTAGTGAAGCTTGTCTATTTCCAATTCTTAAAGACATTTCTTAACCTTTTATGGCATAGAACAAGGTCAAGTTCCAGTACTTCATCTCCCCTAGAGAATTTCTATAATTTGCTGGAATCATGTTAATTTTCCTCAAGTCACATGACCTCCCATTTTCCTTATCTGTAAATGAGGAAATCGGACTAGATTGGAGGATCTCAAAGGTCTCTTCAAACTTTGAATTCTACCATACAGTGTCATCAGCATTAAATATTACAATTTTGCAAAGAATCATTTTTATGACCCTCCAAAAGAATTATTCAATGTAAGGGCAAGCAGAGGTCAATAGGTGTAGTTTTCCCACTCTTTTAATAACTTTAATTCTGGTCTTCTAATTTCAAGTAGGTATAAAACATACCAAGTATCCCTCCAACTTTCCCCCCACTCTTCCTTTATATTCTTGTATTCATCTTTGTCTCTCCTCTTTCCTTTCTAGCCTCTTCCTTTCATCCCTTCCAATGTTTTGGCCCCAAAGTGGGTGGAAATTCATATTCAGAGTTAGGGAAAAAACAAGGAGGGTCAATATTGTGAGATGAATAGCTTGGTTCCAGTTTCTTTGTTCCTATAGAAGTTCAAATATGAATTACAAAATACATCCCCTTACAGTTGGATGCCATTCTAGATTTCAAAATTACCAAAAAAAAGATGGATTTTTAAAGTGCTGTAGTACTGGTCAAAAGTTACATTAAGAATTATCATAATTATTTGAAAAATATCCTAAGTGATTTAAGATGAGGTAGTGCATGCCTTATCCGGAAAAAAAAAAATGTTCAAAAATGTTTGTACTCATTAGGTAGACTGAAGTATGTTCCATGTAAAAACCCTGTGGAATTAGAGGGCAAAAATGTTTGAAAAGAAAGTTGGAGATACTTTCCAGTATTTAAAATTAGTCTGGAAAGAACAGTAATAAGTCTGAATTGGGCAGCAAAATGTACTTTTCCACCTTTAATTGTAAACTACAAATCCAGGACATTTAAATAATGTTCAGAAAATATTTAGGCATTTGGGAGTTGAGTGTGCAAATCAGAATCTTTGTGCAAGTGGATGAGTGGGTGAGCACCAGTTGTAGCTGTGTTAGCATCACCCAATTTGCATGCCTAAACATGGAGGCAATGATTTGTTTGAAAATTTGTGCTCACATGAAAAACTCTTGATGCTCAATGTCAATTCTGTATATACTTTCATTGCTTTCCTCTCTAGCTGAAACCCAGACAAGTGTTCCTAGGAGCCAAATGCCCTTTTTTTTAAAGCCTAATCTTATTTTCTACTTCATGATAAATGCCATTTTACATTTTAGGATTTGGGGTCATGCATGCACTTGCCAAATTCTTCAACCAAATCTTTCTCCTTTGCATAGGAGTCAAAAACATTTTGGGCAATCTGATAAATTGTAAAGGGAATGAAAAAGATGCCATTACTTTTGATCAGTCAATATGCTTTTATTAACCACCTACTATGTGTTTGTGTCAGATACTGTGATAGACCCAGGAGATACAGAAATTAAAAAAAATAAAAGAATCCTTAAACATTTTACATTCTGTAATATTGCTTATGTTTTTCAATTTCATCATCAAATGCTCCAAAATTCAAAACAAATTTTAAATTTTTAGAAAAAACAGGGCCCACTAGGTAGTGCAGTGGATAAAGCACTGGCCCTGGAGTCAGGAGTACCTGGGTTCAAATCCGCTCTCAGACACTTAATAATTACCTAGCTGTGTGGCCTTGGGCAAGCCACTTAACCTCCTTTGCCTTGCAAAAAAAAAAAAGGGTGGAGCATAGGAAAAAACCTCAATATATTTAGAATTATAATGAATCCTAGAGATCATCTTTCATTTTGCAGATGAGGAAACTGGGACTCTAAATCATGGGTTTACAGCTGGAAAGAATCTTAAAACTCTTACAATCCAATCTCAACATTTTTACAAAAGCAGTTTGTCGTGAGCTGATGTTTGTTATAGAGTCAGAAAGACTTGAGTTCAAATCCTTACTAAGAAACTTAACAGGGGCAGCTGGGTGGCACAGTGGATAGAGCACCAGCCCTAGAGTCAGGAGGACCTGAGTTCAAATTCTACTTCAGACGCTTAATAATTATCTAGTTGTGTGACCTTGGCCAAGTCACTTAACCCCATTGCGGGGGGGAAAAACCAAAAAGAAAAAGAAAAATGAAACAATGGCTATGTGACCTTGGGCCAGGTACTTGTAAACATTCTCCATTAGAAGTGACAGTATCTCCATAGAGGTGACTACAACCTTTAATGTTGCATGCTGAAATCAATTTGTTCATCAATGAGAAATTATCAAACCTACTATGGTTGTTGTTTCTAAAATAGACCTTTCTTCCCTTAAACCAACTCTCCTATCCAGACAGAATAGTCTATTCACTACCGTTTATTTATACATTGACCATTCACTTATCTGTTCATTCCTCATATACTTATAAAGTTACTAGAGTGCAAAGCATCCCCATATTTTTGTTATCCAGTTTGCTCTACCTGGCCCTTTTGGTTCATCATTCCTTCCTTCAAAATTTAGTTGAAATCTCACTTTTTTCATTTCATTCTTCCAGATCTTTATATAAAAGTCAGTCAAGGTTAAATTATTGTTTGAACTATTTATAGTATGTCAGTAGAATATGAGAGGCAGTGTAGCATGGTGATAGAGATCTGACCTCAGAGTCAGCAAGACATGAGTTCAAGATTAGACACAGACTCACTTTGGGTCCCTGGATAGGTTTCCATAGTGCCTCCAGGACTCTCTAAGACTTATGGTGCAGAGCAGTTGCCAAGCTTAGTTGGAAGAGCAATTTCCTCATCAGACATTCCTGGAATGTACACCAAGGAAATTGTATGTAAAAGGAAAAAGGAAAAAGAAAAAGAACCTAAAACCAACAATCTATCTAAACTCTCTTGTACTTCCATCGGGCAACTTTGTGTACCAGCTGCAGAGGTATGTAGTTATAAATATCATTCTCTACCCTATCAGACTAGGAATTTGGTTTTGATTTTTCAGGGAACTATTTAAAGTTCAAAAAGGGAGTCAAAATTTGGCAAATGTACAACTATCCTCATTCATTTTTTCTAGCCTTAAGCCTAGCTGATAAAAAAAAAATAACAATCTGCTATATTGGAATAAAATGTGATCATGATTGAATATTGTATGGAGAGAAGGGAGGAAAAACTAGTTAGACTCCTAATTAGGAGTTAGACTTACAATGCTATGTTATCTTACTAACCAAAGTAATTGATTTTAATGTATGTGATGAAGGCCACTGCCATTTCCAACCTAGACCTATCTTGGGATTTTCATTCCATATGTTCAATTGTAAGCAAAAAGAAAGAGGATAGGGAGAAAGGAGAGGAAAAGAGGAAAGGAAGAATGATCGCTCCTACAGAGTCATTGAATTCTATTCTTTACATAATTATTTTTCACTTTCAATGACTCTATGAGATCAACAATATAGATTCTCCCATGATGCTGATATTCAAATGACAATTCATATATGTCCTCTTATCCTGTGAAACCAAGAGGCTAGGGTCAAATCAGTGGGTCTGGAGTCAAGAATACCTTAGTTCAAATCTGACAAAAAAAATAGGCACTATATATTTCTCTTTAGTAGAGGGAACGGCCCTTTTGGTTCTTCTCCTGTGAGGCTGTTATTCATGACCACTCTACTGTGTAAAATCTCCCAGGGGATCCAGCCAACTTGCTGCCAGCTTTCCTCTCTTTATCATGTCCTATAGATAACCATTGTCATGAGTATAAATACCTACAATCCTTCAGGCCACACTCATTACAAACACCAAGCAGTTATTAAGTGCTTATTCCATGACAGGCTCTATGCTAAATGCTAAGGATGTAACAGCAACAATAAAAACAAGAAACAGTCCCTAAGAGTTTCTAGTAGATTCCATTCCAATGATTATCCTGTATGTTCTGCACCTGACCAGCCTATATTCTTTTCTGATCATAAATCATTCTGATGACATTCTTTATCTTGCTTCTCTTAGGAAATTCTTAGTTGAAAATATTTTGCTGCCTACTCATTCATGCCCATCATGTTTCTCTCCATTGCTTTTGTTTAACCCTCAACTTAGGGTCTTGAGAGACTAATACTCCATGATTTACAGAAACACAACATCACTGAAAGAATACTACTTTTAAAATGAGGGCTTTTAATTCAAAGAGAAGTTTGGGGTCCTTATGTATCTCCCATGTTTATGCAAACCATATTCAATTCCTGAAGAGATGATATCATAAAGATAACTGTTTGATGACCCAAAAATGATCAATAGAAAGCCAGAAAGAAAACAGGGTGATCTATCTTCCCTAAATATGTTCTCCACTGGCATTGAGAATCTCAAAGGCAAAATCCAAGTGAGGGAGAAGTTCTTTTAAACAGTGAAATATTCCTATTTGTAGATGAAGATATTGATTCAAGGGCATCAAGCCTTGCGATATCACCATAATCCATCAAAAGAATTTAGCCTGATCATGCACACTAGGAAAATTAAGTTGATGAAAATGTTTATGATTCAGATTATGGTAGACATTTGGATGGACAGCCTACTGAGTTGGCCCCTTGATGCCGAGATTTTGATGAGCACAACGTAAGAACTCAAAATTGAACAGGTCTAGGGACAGGGCAAATTGTCTTTGGGAACAATACAGTTCTTAGTACAGTGGTAAGAAATCCAAAAAAAAGCGAATAACTAGAGAAGGGCCATCTCTCATGAGATAGTTACTCCAAATGTCCTGGCTCGATTCCAGCTTGTTCATTTTAATCTGAATCTGGCACCCACTGACAAAGAATGTTTCTGTGGTTCAGTCGAGGTGCCAGAACTGATCAATTGCCAGTGCTTACAAAGGAATATACCTCGATCTGAGGTGTTTTCAGTCTAACTTCTGATCTGCAAAAAGGAAAAAAAAAATACTTGCCCTCAGCAGTGATCAAAGGAAGGAAAGAAAAGTGAAAGGTAGAGCAAAGGAGTGACTGAATTTGTAAGATGGGGCAGTGAAATGGGAAAAAAAAAAGAGGTAGATGAAGAAAACCAGGAACAATCTATCTATCAGGAAATATTGATCAAGTACTGATCACCTTTCAGGTATTATCTTAAATAGTCTAAATACAAATACTAAATTGTCCCAGACTTCAAAGAACTTAAAATTTATGGGGGAAAGGTTGAGGGAGGATAAGGTTGAAAGAAGAAGATGGAACCAAGGTAAACTTAATCTGATTTGTCTTAGTTCCAGCTTTTTTTCTAGTTTTGGTATTAATTATGTTCCCTTGCCCCCTCTTCAGACTATGTACTTTTCTGAAGTGGTAATCCTTTAGTATATTTAGGGTCAGTTCAACATAGTCCTATTGTGTTTAAAGCATAGTACTAAGCACCAATATAAAAACTCTTACGAAACTATTTTAGTCATGTATAAATGAATAAGAAAATGTAAATAAAAAATAAAATAAAAAAGTGATAAGTTTACTTCCTAATGGTATATAGGGAGCACTAAATAAATGTTTGCTATTTGATAGATTGGTTGATAATCAGTGAACAGCCCATAGGTCTGAAGGGTACCCACACATGACAGAGGAATGCTCCCACCAGGTAGACTCCCTGAAGAGGAATTTTCGTAGGGAATAGAGGCATATAGATAAGTATAGGCTGGAGCAGATAAATCAGGAAGACTCTTCATGAGTTCGAACTGACTGTAGACTGTGCTGTGTGACCCTGAGCAAGTCACTTAACTCTGTCTCAATTGCTCATTTGCAAAATGGAATAAGAAGAAAATGGCAAATATGCTAGTATTCTTGACAAGAGAACTCCAAAATGGGATCACAAAGAGTAGGCCATGACTGAAAATGACTGAAGAAAACTAAAAATAAAAATGAATACTAGGTAGGGTGTGATAACAGAAAAGAGAGCTCCAAATGGTATTCCAAGAAAATTAGGGGAAAAGATGGAGAAGGAGGAGGAGGAGGAGAAGGAAGGAAAATATTTTCAACTGGGAGATCCAAGAAAGCTTCATGAAGGTAAGAGGACCTGAGCTAAATCTTGCAGGAAAGTAATGGCTATTCCATGGTATAGACAAAGAGAGAAATCATTCCAACAAAGAGGTATTTTACACCTCATATTCTGTCTGGTAACTAAACTTTCCAGAAGCCTGTCCAGAGCTCATCAGCTTTCATTGTGCTAATTCTGAAAAGAAAATTCAAAATCTTTAGTAAGCAAGCTACAAAGTATAATACTGGGTCAAAGTCAAGTGGACAGATGGGGAAGGAATGATGACCAGAATATGACTTTGATATCCTGTTCTGTTTGCTGTGCCAGAAAATGTGTTCTCTCTGAGAATAGCTAGATAGTGAACTTGAAAGACTTCTGGGCTTGGATTCAGGAACACCAAATTCAAATCCTGTCTCAGATAGTCACTAACCTGTGACCCTGGGTAAGTCACTTAATTGCTTTCATCCTCAGTTTGTTCTTATTCACCTATTTCAGTCTTGTCTGCTTTTTCACATTCCCCTTTGGAGTTTTCTTGGCAAAGATACTTCAGTGGTTTGCCATTTTCTTCTTCAACTCATTTCACAGGTGAGGAAACTAGGCTAGACAGGATTAAGTAACTTGTCCAGGATCCTATAGTTAATAAGTGCCTAAGGCTAGATTTGAGTTCAGGCCTTCCTGACCAGAGACCTGGATACTCATTTTACCCCTAAGTCACCTTCAATTCACCCTTGTAAAATAAGAATAAAAGAACCCATTTTATAGTATTTTTATAAGTACTTTAACTTTAAATAAAGCTGAATTTATTCAGTCAATAAATATTTATTAATGATCTATTATATGCCAGCTTTATGTTAAGCACTGGAGATACTATGGCAAGTAGATCAAATGAGACAATATATAAAAAAAATGCTTCACAGATCTTCAATAACTGCTATTATTATTCCAGAGCTTTCTGGTTCCCCTGATGAGTAAAAATGATCATGGTATGGAACTGTCCCATCTCCAATGTTGCTATACTGTCATGGGCTTATTACTGTGGACCCTAACCTACTCCCAATGGGGAATGACAATGATGATGTCTGTAGACAAGTCTTTGATTTGTTTTGGAAAGATCAGGAGAAGTCTAGAATGGTTAAATAAGGACTGACCCAGAAGACAAGAATGGGAAGCTGAAAATTTGAAGAAACAAATGGTGTGTTTGTTTGCTATTTGCTCAAACTCCATATCTTGCATTTTATGTTGATCGTTATTTTCTATGAAATCAGATCATTTATTCTGGAATGATTTGAGGATATTCAGCAGCAATTAGGGCTTATGAGTTGTGGATTTGGAAATAGCAATTGACCTGGAGTACCATGAGGCATGGGTGCAAGTAGCAAATGGGTAAGAGCAGGTAACCTATGAGGATCCACAGGGAAAGTAAATGAACTAAATTTATGCTGGAGACAAATTGTGGAGGATTTTATATATGCTCTATGTCCCTTCTCAGAACCAGTTGCATAATCAGAGTACCAAGTCTCACAAAACAGGCTCTGTATTCAAATTCTCATTTCTCCCCTCTAATTCAACTAAGAAGTTGGGAATGTGTAAAGGCAGTTTGGTTTTATAATGTTAAATGGTCTCATCATATCGCAGAAGCTGTGATCCCTGACCTCTCTCTGCAAAGGCTCTTCTCTAGTTTCATCTTTCTTCTTTCCCCCCTTTACTGGAGAAATCTCTGTCCTTCTCTTCCTCTATTTCCTTATGTCTTCTATCTTTAACTCCCCTGGAGTCCTCATGAATTGTGTCAGAAATGGAAAGAGCCATATTGTTCTATAATGCGTCCTTCCTCTTTGTCTCTTTCTATTTCAAAATTTCATTCAAGGAACAGCAAAGAAAGGTCAGAATGGGCCCTGACTGACTCACAATGTGCACAATTCTTCACCTGCAGCCCAGGGGCCCACAAAAAGTGGTCATATCCTTTAATGCCTTTAAAATTATCCAGGGAAATCAAAGAAATCCCTTCCAATCCCATCTTTATCACCAGAAGTCCATTGATCAATGTAGGTAAAGGAAGAACACATCAAGGGGAAATGCCATTTAGAAAGTATGATTTGATCCCTACAGCTGAATGGTCACTGCAAGCTAAATTCCCATCTGAACAGAAGGATAAATCATCAAGAGAATGTGAAGTGTGAAAACACACTCATACGCAAGCACACACATACACAGAAGGGATCATCTCCCAGTTATTTTAATCATTGCATACATTAGAGTTAGTCAGAGTGGTGGTGCACCATTACCCTGTCTATAGTGATATGAACAGGACCACGGGAGAGGAAAACAACACAAGGAAATTACCCCAGAACTGAAATCAGTCTTAATAATTAACAGATTTAGGTTCTAGATCAAATTCTGTGATAAGTTAAATGTATGAATCTGAGCATGACATCTAACTTCCCTGGCCTCAGTTTTACCAACTGAAAATAAGGACACTGAACTAAATAGTCTTTTAGCTTTAGGATTCATTCAGTCCTTCAATTATTTATTAAGCCCTGTTATGTATGCATCAGGTTCTATGATGAGGACTAGGGAAGGCAAGAACAAAGAGTGAAATAATCCATATTGTTAAGGAGCTCATACTCTAATGAAAAAGATAAGAATGCAAGTATGTATGTGTATTTATATAATATATATGCATATATGTAGCTATATATCTACATAAAAATATATACATGTATGTGCTTAGATACAGAAGCAGCTGATGACACAGCAGATAAAGCACAGGCTTCAGGTAGACCTGAGTTCAAATTTTGGCACTGACTGTGTGATCAAGAGCAGGGTTTTTAACCTCTGTTTGCCTCAGTTTCCTTAATTGTAAAATGGGAAGAATAGAAGCACCCATCACACAGGATTATTGTGAAGGTCAATGAGATAAGCATTGCTTTTTTTAAGCAAGTAGCACAGGACTAGTGCATGATAGGTTGTATGTTTTATATATTTATTTCCCAACCTTGCCCTAAGAGCAGTCAGTTGATGCAGTTGTTGGAGGTGGTGGTTCAAATTGTCTCACATCCAGGGCCATCTCCAGTCATCCTGATTCATTTCTGGTCACTGGAACAAGATGACTCTGGAGGTGAAAGTGAAGCTGGTGACTTAGCACCCCCCCCCCATTCAAATCCAATTCATGTGCTTGTCATGGTATCACCTCCCTGGTGATGTGCTCTTCTTCGAAAATGAAGAACAAACATTATAACCTTCCTCTACAACATGAATAGAATAAATACAAATATATACAAAGTTATTAATTACATGGTCAGAATTCTCAGAGCAATTACTGTTGAATTGAATAAAGTAGTTCTCAATTGGATTCTTTATTTTCAGATAATACAATTTTTTTTTATTTTACAGAAGCACAATATAAACAATTCTGATGATGAGACTATTCTTTCGAGCTGATAGTAATGTGAGTGATTTCATTTGTTGTCCAGTCATTCAGTTATGGCTGATTCTGTGATTCCCATGGACCAAGTGTCCATGGGTTTTCTTGGCAAAGATATTGGAGTGGTTTAATGTTTCCTTTTCTAATTTTATGCAGGTGAGGGTTAAGTGACTTACACAGGATCACAAGGCTAATAAGTGTTTGAGGTCAAATTTGAACTCTGGTTTTTCTGACTCCAGGCATAGAACTTTATCCACAGTGCTATCTAACTATTCAATAAGTTATTCCAAATATACAGTGGAGATATGCTTCTATCATGCTGGAAATTCCCTTCAACAACACAGATTCATCCTTGTCTGCTTATCCTTGTCATTCCATAATTATTACCATTAAGGATCCAACCCATGTTGGAGGCAAGTTTACTAATGGATCAGGATCTCCATTGGTTTTATCAGGTTCTTGCCACATGACCAGTCCATGTTCTTCCACTTTTGAAAAATGACCAACTGGAAATTGAATAAAAAAATTAGATAAATAGAAAAAAAACAATAGAATTCATAATCTATTAGAACAAACTGCACTTCCTTATATGGATTTTTTTCCATTTATACAAGCATTTAAATAAATAAAAGAAATTTTATTGGGAATATATATGGCTCAGATCCATAGAATCATAAGCTGAATGGCTTTGTTAGAATGACTTGAATACCAATCTAGAGATTTTCAAATGACTACTAATAACTGATTATTAAGTTTAATTATACAAATATTCCTTCCTAAATTAGACAAATAGAACAATGAGTTATTGCCATCATTTTTCAACTGAAGAAACTAAGGTCCAGAGAGGCCCAGAGTAATTTACCTTTATCTATGGTTCCACTGTTAATAGGCATCACTGGAGGGTTTAGACCTGGGTATCTCATATCCCAAGGCCAGTTCTCATTCCACTATCCCATGCTGGTCTCAAAATAATGCAACATAAATGTTTATGAAGACATTAAACAAGGAAATTGAAAATCCCACCTTATTTCTCTTTTCTACTCTTCCCTGAATCTTTGTGATCCTGTCCTCATAAATGCCTTTCAACCTTTTCTTCTCAACTTTTGATAATCTATCAAAAAAATCAATTAAAATAAAGAAGAAAATCTTGGAGCAGCTAGGTGGCACAGTGGATCTGGCCCTGGAGTCAGGAGAACCTGAGTTCAAATCTGACCTCAGACAAAATTACCTAGCTATGGGCAAGTCACTTAACCCCAATGCTTTAAATAAAAATAAAGAAGTGAAAAGAATAAAATCTTTTGTGACTGGTTATCCAGACATCAAAAACCCTTATCTGAGCATATAAATATCAGTATCACCACACACCTGCCAAAAGTAACCTCAAAATTCATGTTACTTAAACTGGTTCACTTTCTAAGATAATTCAAAAAAAAAAACTTAAAATCAGTCTAAGACTTTTGTTAACAACCATAGATGCAAAAAACAAAAGGGAAAATAGTCCCTGTCCTCAAGGAGCTTACATTCTACCAAATGTAGAGTCATTTACATGTAGACCGGTAAGAAAATAATTTTCTTACCAATAACTAAATATAGTTACTTAGAAAGGAATTATAGACTGGGGAAGGGAGAGGGGTTGAGTTTGGAAGATCAGGAAAATCCTCTTCTTGGAATTTGCATTTAGCTTTGAATAGAGTTAGCTATTTCATGGGTAAGATGGAAGGAACAATTCCATTAAAAGCAGAACCTTCAGAAGCAATCAAAAACAATGGTTTCTTTGTCCTAATTCCCTCATTTCTAAAATCCACAGTCTCTTTTCCTAATTTTTTTAAAAAAAAGCATAATTGGTAAAGAAATACTATTTCAACATTTTAAAATGTTTTAAATGGTACCAGTTCACCAAAACAATATTGACCTGTCACTTATGCCCTCTTTTCTCTATAGGGAAGTCTCCCCTTGGCAGAAGAGCTATACATATTGGCATGTATTGAAATAGACTGAATCAAATTATCATCTAGTTGAGATGGGGATGTAGCAAGGGGATGTCTCCATGCCTCAAAATTCCTCCGAGAGGAGCCGCAGTGTCAAACTTGTGATAAGGTGTCAAGATGAAATATACTTTGAATTTTATTAATAGTGTGGCACACCTTTCAGAACTCCTTCAAGTGTCAGGCTAGAACTGGGTTGAGTGTTACCAGCAGAGGCTGATGGAGATCAACACTTTTTTTGACACTCTTGCTACCAAGTGCTTATAAAGTGTTTATAACTATAATTGTGTCAAATTATGCTAATTGAATACTGAAAAGACACTAGTATGTTGAAGGATTCAAAAAGTGTATTACCCAGAGTGTCTCATAGGAGCTCTTCAAGTAAGATGCTTGGGGGGCATCCCCCCATCTATTGAACACCTTAGAGCATAATGTCTCAAATTATTGTCTTGGTTCTCATTTAATTTTCAAAAGCGAGCCCCAGAGATGCACAAAAATTTCACTCTAGTATGCAAAATATTAATAAAAAATTAACTATTTTTCTTCCAAAAGCAATCTTCCCCCATGAAAATATCACATTTCGATGGTTGATTACTTAATAACAAAGATAGACTGTGTGGCGCATTGGATATAAGCTCCATCCTGGAGTCAGGAAAACTTGGGTTCAAGTCTGATTCCAACTAGCTTTGTGACCATGGGCAAATCACCTAATCTATCAATGACCCAGGCTACTCATCAAATGACTATAAGTTGCCAAGGAATCACTGATCTGCATTGGTGGCCAAAGAGTTCTCCATAGCAATAAATTTTAGTCCTGGACCCAAATTATTTTTGAATTGATATTTTGTTTTTACAATTACATGTAATGGAAGTTTTTCAACATTCATATGTATATGAATATTTGTAAGTTCCATAATTTCCTTCCACCCTTCCTCCTCATTCTCCTCCCTTTGGCATTGAACAGTCAGGTGAATATTGTACATACACATTTGTATTTAACATGTTTATAGATTAATCATTTTCAGTATGTGGAATTAGGATTAATTAGGGAAAGAAAGAAAAACATGAGATAGGAAAGAAATACATAAGAAAAATGTTTTTAAAAGAGAATGAAATACTCATCCAGATTATGTAGGGCTTTTTGTTTGTTTTATTTCATTTTTCTTCCTCTGAATGGGGATAGTATAATACATAGTCAGTCTCCTAGAGTTGCTGGACCCAAAATATTAACAATAACACAATATTAATCATTACAAAGACTATTGGTATTATTATGAAAGTTACTTTTGTGCCCTCTCAGGATGTGGAAGATAACTGTTATAATTAAACAGATGCAAGCAAGCCAAGAGTGTTTATGTGTGTGTATGTGTGTGAATATATATATATACATATATATATATATATATATATGTTTGTATTTACATGATGGAAACTGCAAACATGGGTTTTATAATACTTGTCTACATCAGATCCAAAGTAAAATAGAAATTTTCAGAAGGTTACTATAGAACATTCCACTTCAAGGTACTTTCTATTACATGCAAGAATATTCTCCATTTGAAGGATACTGATAAAAATCTCAAAGTTGCCTATTTCTGATTAGACTCTATTAAAATGATTTTTCCTACTTTTTTGTTAAACTGTATTTAATCATTTGTGTTACTATGTAGAAGAAGATAGGAAAGACATATCTAAACTTTACCTCAAATGACTTTAATCTCCCTCCCCTCTCCTTTTAGACTCATTCCTTCAACTTTAGCAATCTGATTTTAATACTTCATCTTCTGAAAGGGAGAGGGGGTGATAATACTAAGAGTTTTCAAATTCAGGAACCAGTAGGAAACTGATTTCCCTTGGACTAAATACTATTTAGTTCCAACTACATATCCTCTATAGTCCTCCTGGAGGTCTTTCAACTCAACTGTCTTTTGAATCCCAATGGCAGTGAAGAGGTCTTTTGTTATGGTTGAAGGGGTTGGGTAGTTCAGGGATTAGTAATGGCAGATGGAAATAGTCCTGGATAGTGGCAGAGAGGTTTCATCTATTGTGGAATGTATCAGCCCTCTTGTGGAGCAGAGTAGACTGCTGAGAATACACTTGCCCCAAACCTTTGTGCCCTATGCCAGTGCGCATTACAGTTTAATAACCAATTTAAAGCTCTTTACTCATTTTCCAGGATTTGATGACATGGGTTTCAGCTATAACAGATATCAGCTGATACAATCCTTTCTTCCCAATGCTCCCATCCCTCTTCTCTGTTACTAGTCTACACAGTGTAAACTTAAGGAAGATTTCCCTAAGAGACTGAGATTCAAATTCTGTTCAGACCAAGATTTACTCCCAGAGTTAAATTCTTCAGACTACACAGCAAGGAGAACATGGCACCCCAGGAGCTCTAGCCATTCTATATCCCTTAGCTTAGCTGCCCCCCAAAAGCCCATTTATCTCCCATTCCCTTACATTTCAGTATACACAATTGTGTATTCCAGAGGCAATCACTTCTGCTCATGGAAAGAGATATGCTGGCAGATGGAAAAATGGTTAGAGCTCTCCTAGCTTAAACTAAATGACCAAATATAGTCTAAGTCAAGAATGATTGCTATCCATTGGTTATTCAAAAGCAGATGAAGACATTCCATGGGGCCACGACACCCAAGTGTCTAACACAAAGGATATCTGATGAACAGGCTTTCATGGATAAGAACAGCCCTTAGCAATTAGTTCCTTTTTTTGACACCCAAAAAAGAGAGGAAGAACATAGTATCATAATAATATTCATGCCATGGAGATGATAGGATGCCTGATAGCATATTGAATATTTCTTAGTTTTCCAAATGAAAATTATGATTTTTCAAAATATAAGCAATTAAATGATAATAAAAACACATAGAGAATTCAATGAAAAATGTAATCTACTATATTAAAAAAATTGAAATATTCAGTGCAGTAGATTCTATGACACCATTTCCCCTGAAAGCATGGAAAAGGTAGCACATTGTCCTTATATTATTCCAAAGAGTTCACAATTTGAAATATGGCAGACAAGCTTTATTTTTGCTTTCTTAATGTCCTCAGATTTAAAACAGTGCCTGGTCCAACACAGTGTAAGATATATACAGACATACATATATGTCTGTAATTATGTAAATATACATATATATGCATATACATATTTGTCAGTTGATTATAGTTTTGAAATGGTTAAATTCTCTAATCAAGATCTTTAAGTACGATCACAGATTTTAAACTAGAAGATACCTTAGAAATGACCTACCCCCAAATTTTTATTTTACAGATGAAGAATAGGTTGAAGCAAATTGCCCAAGGTAACACAGGTGGTCAGTGGCAAACATCCATGATTTGAATCCAAAACCCTTAACTACCAATCGAGTGATTTTTTCCAAGATATAAATAATTCTACACTAACATAATTTACCTTTTGAGAGTTTGTAATAATTGATAGAAAACAGGAGGATGCTTTTGATCCTGGAATGCCTAGGTAATGCTCATTCCAAAGACTCAACCCATCTGTCAGATAACTGCCCATTTTCTTAGAAAACAAAGAAAATGTGAAGAAAGAGAATGTTAATTCTCAGTTATTCTAACTGATGGAGCATTTGAACTGGTAACTTGGATTGGGATTGGTAGCAATTGTTCTAGGAGATTAATCCCTCCAAATGAGGAAATTTACCTAAATTTGTACATCTTTCCAACATGTCAGTTATTCTCTCTCTCTCTCTCTCTCTCTCTCTCTCTCTCTCTCTCTCTCTCTCTCTCTCCCTCTGTCTTTTTCTTTGTCTCTGTCTCTCTCACTCTCTAACACATGCCCATACACACAGACATGTACCCATGTTTGTGAATATGCACATATGAAAATACAATTATTGATAATTTAAAATTATGAATAACTTTTTTTAAAGTAGAAGCAGTAAATTAATTCTTATAGAGATGTGTGGTTATCAGGAGACATTCACATCCAGGGATTGAAGCAAGACGTGGTGAGCAGAATTAGAAGATGAAAAGTAATCTGCCTTTTCATTTAAGCCCAAACCACTCAGAGGGATTGGCTTAGTGCCAATTTAGAATTGAGGTGCACTCTGGAAAACTGTCATTTTTTAGCTTTGGAGATTTATCTCATTTTATGAAAAGGAAGCTCCCTTTTGTTGGTTGTACTCCCCACCTCCACCCCCACCCTGCGCCAAGACAGTCTTACATTTAAATTTACTCTTCGGGGCAGCTAGGTGGCACAGTTGGGGCAGCTAGGTAGCACAGTGGATAGAGCACTGACTCTGGAGTCAGAAGGACCTGAGTTCAAATTTGACCTCAGACACTTAATAATTAAGCTGTGTGGCCTTGGGCAAACCACTTAACCCCTTGCCTTGCAAAAAAAATAAAATAAAATAACCAGAGTCATAGAAGATGACCTTTAAATTTACTGTGCATACCAGTTATTTGTAGTAAGAGTTTATATTTATAAATATATGGATATATATATATATGAATGATATTGTGATATATATATATATATATATAAATGATTTAAAAAATGTACATTTTCAGTATCTTAACCTTGCCATTACTTAAGGCTCAGTTCAAATTACATCTTCTGCAAGAGTCAGTCAAATAGTCAATAAACATTTATTTCATACCTACTATGTTCTAGAAGCTGTGCTAAGTAAGTGGGATTACAAAAACTAAATAGAAAGGCAGTCCCTGACCTCAAGGAGCTCACCTTCTACTAGAAAAGGGGAGGGGGAGAGAAGGTACATGATACAAAAGGCCTGATGGAGGAATCCAAAGAAGTTGGAAAGGAGTGCAGTCAGGGGAAAATAAGAAGATGGTTCTCCTGGACCTGCTCCTTAAATGGAAGATTTGGAGCTCACGCTTCTGCCCTACAGTCAGAGGAGCACAGGGTCCTGATGAGGTGGGAGAAAGCAATTGGCATTGTCATGCTAAACTCCATTACCTTCCTATTATCACCAAGATCAAATAGGAAATCTCTTTGATTGTATTGCCCTTCCTCACCAGTATCCTTGTTCTTCCCATAAGATACACTAGCTCCCAGCTACCAGAATTTTCACTGACTCTCTACCATGACTTGAATCCTCCTAATTTCTGCCTCCTGATCTCCCTGGATCCTTTCACATCTCAGCTAATGACTCATCTTCTGCAAGAAGTCAGTCCCAGTCATCCTTAATCTTATTGCTTTCCTTCAAGATTACCCTCACTGAAGGCTTTGGGTAGAAGGTGGTACTTCAACTGAGTCTCTGGTTGGAGAAGGTAAGGGTGTGATCCTCCTTCGAGGAAGGTACCCAGGACAGTCACCTCATCATTTCACACCCTGTTGATTTCATTGACTTCTGGATCTTTAGAAACTCAATATCTTGCAAGGTGACACCGAATGTGTACGTATATGTGTGTGTGTGTTTGTGTTTTTATGTATGTGTGTGTGTGTGTGTGTGCATGTGTGTAAGGGGGAGCAGTTAGGTGGCACAGAGAATAGAATGTTATGCCTAAATGCAATATGGTCTCAGAAAGAAAACTCAAAATTGGATCACGAAAAGTCAGATGTGAAGGAAAATAATTAAAAACAATATAACAAATACATAATATATTCATATATATTATATGTACATAGCTATTTGTTTGTCCCCCATTTTTGAATCTTCAATCTTAAGCAAATTGGCTGTTATATAGTAGTTACTTCAGAAATGCTAATTGAGTAGCATATAGTAAATATATTTTTTTAATTTGTGGATGATGATTAAGATAATGGCACTTCCTAGGTTTTCTTTTATTAAACAATTCTCACTAAAAAATTAAAAAGTAAGATTTTTCAAATCAGAATGCTATCAACAAAATAAATTTCTATAATAAAAAACATTTTGCTTATAATTAAATGATATTTTAACAGGAAAATTGTCTTATTTTTCAGATCTTTGTAATTTGCTTGGTTAAATATTCTTTCTATGCCATTATGTATTAAAATCCAAAACTTAAAGTAGTTCAATAAAAGATTGAGTATCCCAAAGAGATATAAAACCACCTTCTCACTGGGTAACACTTTGATTCAACAGAAAAGGTGAATTTCTCTACATCATCTTTGGGATATCCACCTTTAAAGACCAGATGAATTCTATTCATAGAGACTTTTTAAGAATTTGATTTCACCATAAGGACTTCACATTCCATTCAGATACAAATACCAGCCAGAACAACTGTATACACAATAGATTTTTTTATGAGTTGTTATATAAAAAAGGAGGGGAAAATGTATCCTCTGGTGTTCAATCTAATAGTAATGAATCTCTCTCTCAGTTTGGTAAATTTCTTCCTTAGATAGCAAACATATACATATATATATATATATATACATATATATATATATATATATGTATATATATATATATAGTCCATTGCAGGACCCCTACTTTAGGGCCTTCTAACTTGGTAAATCTACTATTGTATATATTCCATTGGCATAGTCATCAAGATCATAGGGTCGTCATTATTATTCTAATCACCATTTATTAGATACTTACGATGTCACTATATCACCAACATTTATTAACTACCTACTATCTCATTTTCAGTTATTTCTGGGACCATCAGAAACTGTCTTGACCTATGTTTTGCCACTGGACTCCAATGCCTCATCCTCCTGGTGTCCTTGGTGCACTTCAAGAATAAAGGATAGGGACAGCTAGGTGGTGCAGTGGATAGAGCCTGGCCCTGGAGTCAGGAGTACCTGAGTTCAAATCCGACCTCAGACACTTAATAAGTTCCTAGCTGTGTGGCCTTGGGAAAGTCACAACCTCATTTGCCTTGCAAAAAAAAAAAAAACCCTAAAAAAAAAAGAATGAAGGATAAACAACAACAACAAACTGTGTTACTGCAATATCAACATTTTTTAAGTACCTAGTAAGTGCCAGATACTATGGTTAATACAAGAAATATAAAAGAAGGGAAAAAACACATTCATTGTTCTCAAAAACCTCACATTCCAATCATGGCAGCAACGATATACACATGAAATATATATACAATGAAAGAAGACGGTAATCTCAGATGGTTACCTCTGAACTATACAGAGACACTGGAATAGGACTTCATTTCTCTTATAAGGGATCTTTCTCATTACCCTGGTTCAAAAGATATCTTAAAGACTTCTTGATCTAAGAGCTAATGCACTGGTGTAGGAGTCAGGATAATGTGAGTCAAATCCTGCCTTAACTAGCTATATGACCTTGGGCAAGTCATCTCTCAATTCAGATTTCCTCAAAAAATGAGAATATTGGATTTGGTAGTTTCTAAGTGCCCTTCCAGCTCTTAATGCTAAAATCTAATAATTATACTCTTAATTTGCTTGCTTCAGTATTGGCAACAAGCTTCATAAATAAACATAATTTGATCAAAATTTAATTCAGCCAATGTTTGTTCATTTTACCACATGTGTGTCTACAGCTAAAATACAAAATTCAAATGTAGACAGTCCTTGACCTTAAGTTTAAGCTTGTATTCCACAAAGAGGGATGCAGGATAGGATATGAGCACAAAGAACGAGATGGGGTTGGGTTTGATGGTAGCAAAGGAAAAACCTAGCCAGAATGTTCCAAGGGAATTTGAAGAGAAAGAAAAGGGTACTTTCAGCTGGGGTGAAATCATGGAATGCTTCAGGTACAAGATGGCACCTCTACTGAGCTTCTGGGCTAGAGAAGGTCAGGGGAGGGGTAATCCTCCTTCAAAGAGAGTACCGGGATGTTCACCTCATCATTTCGCACCCGGATGATCTGATGGACCTCTGGATCTATAGACTGCAAGGTGACGCCAAATTTGAAATCCAAACTACCTCAGGAGTCTGTACTTCTAATTCCCCTCTCCCTCCCCTTGGATAAATAGGGAGACGAGTTGGGATCCTCTCTTAGAGAAGGGCATTAAGGTTATTTTCCACCCCAGCTAAAAAACACATGTGCCCAAATAAAACATTCCTTCTATTCAACTTCATTTTCATATGCTTTCTTCCTCTCTCACTCTGCCCCCACCCTAAGATTGAAAGTTTCCAGAGGGCAGGAACTGTCTTGTTCTTGTTCTTTAGATCCCCAGTACTTAGCAAGATGTCTGTCCCATAATAGGCATTTACTAAATGTTTATGAGCTCTGATTATGATTCTTTTTAAAAACAAAGATAAAGGGGAATGTATATTCCATACTGGGAGACAGATTGTATGGGGAAGTTGACCTCACCCATCTGTTCAGTTCCATACTTCTCTCATTTCATAAACATATAGAGAGACAGCTGAAAAAACCTGAGAAGCTACTTAGTCCAACCCCACCTCCTTTTTTTACTCACAAAGGAAATGAGACTTTGAGACATTAAGGGTCTTACCCCAAAGGATACAGGTAGTAAGCAGACTGTGAGCCAAAGTCCTCCAATCCCAAATACAGCCTAATTCCTTTATGCCCCTCTGGCTTGTCCATAGTCTTTAACAGTGCATTATAGAAACCCCTAATATAAAATGTTTCAATTCAAACCAAATTTAACAGTATATTCTACTACAAATCTGCTCTCTCTATATATCAAATTCAGTGTGATCATTTCTGAAGAAAGGCAAGGAGAGAAAAGGTTTGAAATATAACAGGAGAGGTGAAATTTATAAGCAGGAAGAAATAGGGTCTTTCTAATAGAGAAAGTTAGAGGGTTAATGTCCAAAAAAGGAAGATGTTAAAGTCTCCAAGAAAAAAAAAATTCTAAGAAAATAAAAAATGCTGATCATGTTCACAGAGCATTCAAAGGTTGAAATGTTTACACAAAAAAATAAATCTTTCCATAGTCTCCGGCCTCTTTAAAATAACCGGATTATACTTTCCCCTTTCACAAACCCATTTAAAATAGGAGAACTAGCATCCAAGACTCCCACTGAGTTCATCTCTTCTTGTGAAAACTGCCAGGTATATTTGAAATAGTTGGGGTCTTGGCTGTGTGGTTTGGTTAATAGTCTCTCTGAGCACACAGTTCTCCTTATGACTTGCCTGGAAATCATTTTTCCATAATGACTCGATGATTCCTTTCCATCCTGTCATCATTTCTTTTTGCGTGTGGGCTCTGTGTAGGTACACCCTGGGCATCCCCCCCCCCACCAAATACTAACCAGCTTGACCATGCACCACCGGTGCTAACTGACAGAATCCCAGCAGGAGGCTACATCACTGGGAATCGATGAGTGTAGAAGCAAGACAGAGGCAATCTTTTAAAACAAGATATATGCCAGCAGATCCAAAGACTATAACGATGTATGTAACAAGAAAGGGCTGACCGTTGTGAGTTAACGAAGAATCTTAGGCATATAGCTTAGAGGATCTGCAATCCTGGAAGGCTGGATGTGTTTTTTTTCTAATAATAAATGAGACGGATGGAGAGATGGATAAATTGGATGGATGGCTAAATAGTTAGATAACAGCCAATAAGCATTTATTAAATACTTGCGATATGGCACACTGAGCTGGGCACAGTGAGGGATTCAAGGAAGAAAACAGAACAATACAACTTAGAGTCTTGTTGAGGGTAAAAATTAAAATTTAAAAAATATACAATTTACATTCTAGGATTTACAATTTAAAATTTAAATTCTAAGATTTAATTCTAAATTCTATAATTTTGTCAAGCTGATTTTTGCATCCTCCAATGTTTAATGTCTGTTAACTTGTATAGGGAATCTCAGGGATTGCTATGATGCCTTTCTCAACGGAGGAAAAGTCACAAAGAATCACTATCTCGGAGGTCATGGAGAAACAACATGATTTAATGGGGAAAAGACTAGATCTATGGTCAGGACACAAGGGTTCAAACCCAGGTCTTCCATTTACTAGATCAACATGGCCATGGGTCAATCATTCAACCCCTCTAGAGTTTGGTTTTCTCACCTGAAAAAAAAATGGGAATTGTACTAGATGGTTCAGGATCATAAATTTAAAATTAAATGGAACTTATGAGATCACTGACTCCAGCTCACTATATTTACAGGTAAGAAAATTGAAGTCCAGGGCGGCTAGGTGGCACAGTGGATAAAGCACCGGCCCTGGAATCAGGAGTACCTGGGTTCAAATCCGGTCTCAGACACTTAATAATTACCTAGCTGTGCGGCCTTGGGCAAGCCACTTAACCCCATTTGCCTTGCAAAAAAAAAAAAGAAAATTGAAGTCCTATGAAAATTGGTATTTGAGCTACATCTTGAAGGGAGTCAAGGATTCTATGAGAAAGGTAAGGAGAAAAATATGTTGTTCTACTATCACATAGCCAATAACAGTCACCCAGCCTCTACTTGTACATGTCCACTGGGGCAACCCAAAATTGTGGAATTGTTCCATTTATTAGGAAATTTTTCTTTACATAAACAGCTCAACACAGAAAGATATACACTGAGTCTCCCTCTCAATGGGAAGATCAATGCAATGAGTCACAGAGAGTTCAAACAGAACAGAGCCTAGGACCACCTTCTATGGACTTTCACTTACTCCGTCAGCTTCTGATTTTAGGATCACATGCTCCTCCCCTCTCCCCTTGCTAGAAAATGATATTGTCTCCTTTAGATAAAGCCTGTGAAATATTGCCTTAGATCCTTACTAGCTACGTGAACCTGAACAAGTCATTTAACCTCTTTTTGCTTCAGTTTTTTTTTTCCAATTGCATAATGCTATTGATGGCATCTATTATAGTTATCTCAAAGGCTTATTGTGAGCAACGGTTGAGGTGATATTTGCGAATGTGTTTAATTCCTGGAACATAATGCTACTCATCTTTCATTTTCAAAAAAGCAGTGACATCACAAGGTGATGTCTTGACTAATCCATGCATTGGATCTGCGTGCATGAGAGTTACCCAGAGTCATCAGCCTTATTCTCATCACTGGTAAGATTAAAATCAAAACGATTGGGGATGGTTCAGGTTGGGGTGGAAGACTTTGGTGGCTTCAATGCCTGACCAAGCTCCAAGTTTTCCACAATGCATGCTTCAGCCATTGGAACACAATGTTCTCAGCCTCCCATTACACCAGGGAAAGTCTTCACCTGCTTGAAGTAGTAGACACCCCCTCCCCAGTCTCACAATTGGGTTTAGCCCATTTGCTGATATAGTTTACTAGAACAAACTAAGTATCTCCCCTTTCCATCTCCAGTTTTTTCATCTGTAAAACAGAAATAATATCTTCCAGGATCAAATGAGATATTTGCAAAGTACTGGGCACAGTGCTTAGAAGATAGTCAGCATTTAGATAAATACATATGTCCTTCATTATATCTACGAGCCTTAAATCGTAATTAATTGCTGCCTCCAGAATAGGATCAAAGTTTGGAAGCAAGAGGGGACCACAGAGGGAATCTGGTCCACTTTCCTCATTTTACAGATGAAGGAATCAAGGCCCCAAGATACCAAGAGATGTGTCCAAGCTCACACATGAAACATGTATCAAGGATAGCATTTGAACTCAGGTTCCCTGGTTAATGAACCAATATCCTTTCTACTATCTCATCACTAACTTCATTAAAATGATTGCAAGGTACACTTTCTAGACTTTGTAAAGTGGCAGAGCATTTGTCTCTCTGTTAATGAGTCTGCAGCTTTTCCCTCTTACTTAAATAGGCTCTTTTCCATATTGAAGAGATAGGGACTGGACTGAGATTTCATGCTATGGGGCACTCCTCTGAACTTTATAGTATTGGAGACTTGCATAGATCACTATGAGGTTAAGTGACTCACTCAGGGTCACACATTCAGTATGCATCAGAGGTAAAATTTGAACCCAGATCTTCCTGACCTTAAGATTAGCACTCTCTTTTCTAATTCCGTGCTTCCTTCTTTCATTTTCTTTTCCTTTGTTTTAGGTTTTTCTTTTTGTTTCCTTTTTTTGTTTGTTTGTTTTTGCAAGGCAGTGGGGTTAAGTGGCTTGCCCAAGACCACACAGCTAGGTAATTCTTATATGTCTGAGGCTGGATTTGTACTCAGGTACTCCTGACTCCAGGGCCAGTGCTCTATCCACTGCGCCACCTAGCCACCCAGCTGGCCCCCTCCTTTCATTTTCAATAGATTTTCCACACTGATAAATATCCTGAAGACTTGTGAACTATTGTACAACTGGAATATTATTCTGATGGTTGTATGAAGGATCAATTAGAAAGAGAAGAAAGTAAAAGCAAAGTAAGTTCGCAGTCTTTATAATAGGGCAGATGAGAGGGAACGGAGCTCTATGTGTGGGAAGAAATGGGGGGTTCGAAAGATAATATTGGGATAGAATTGTGCCTGAGTGACTGGGAAGATAATGATTATGTCATCAATTAATCAATAAGTATTAATTGTATCCTTAGATGCTGCAGTGGATCAGACTGTCAGCCTGAGCAGCCTGAGCAGCCTGAAGTCAGAAAGGCTCATCTTTCTGAGTTCAAATCTGTCCTTAGACATTTATATTAGCAAGACCTTGGGTAAGTCACTTAATCCTGTTTGCCTCAGTTTCCTCTTCTCTAAAATGAATTAGAAAAGAAAATCCCAAACCATCCTGGAATCTTTGCAAAGAAAACGCTAAGAACAGGACCAGAGTGCTATGGTTCACAACGTCATGAAAAGTCTGACAGAACTGAAAAGCTGAACAGGAGAATCAGGGCAAGAAGAAGGAGCAAATGGGTGAAAATTTACAAGACTGGTTAACTATAAGGAACACTTTCACAATTTGAATAGTCCAAAGAAATGGAAATTTTTCTCTACTAATAGAGGACTCTCTAATGGAGGACATTTTTAGAAAGAGACTAAGTGACCATTTCTTAGAGATGATGTACAAAGAATTCTGGCTGACCTTTCGGATTAGCTAAACACTAAAATATCGTCCAATACAAGGATTCTTTGATACTAATATAGAAAAGTCAATTAGGCTTACATTTTTAGTGAATTTTTTTTTAAATATGCAAGAGAAAGCTAAATAGTCATTAAATAGATATTGGATTGAAGAATCACAGAGTCTTGGACATTGAAGTAAGCTTAGAAACCACTTAATCAAAATTCCTTCTGTACTTTTCCCAAGAAGGCATCATCCAGCCTTTTCTTATGTATGCCTTTTGCAAGGGAACTCACTACTGACGAGTCAGTCTATTTTACTTCAAGACAACTGTGACTGTCAAAAATTGATCTTACATCAAGCCAAAATCTGTCTCCTTGCAATTCCCACCTAACTTTACCCCTGGGGAGGAAAGTAGAAAAAATTTTACTACATATGACAATGCTTCAGTTATTTGAAAATTATGATCCACCCATCTAATTGTTCCTCCCCAATTCCTTCAACCACTCATTGAGGAACATGCTCCTCAATTCTCCCCCATCCTGATAAACTTTCTAAATATCCTTTTCAGTGTATCAGTAGCACTTATTTCCAAGTCACACACAAGTCAAGGCATCCCCTTGTGATGGCACTGATCCTTTAAAAGAACAACAATAATCCTTCTAACAATCAAAACTGTATAAAATACTTGGGTATGGTATAAATATTAGGGAATGATCACTTCCATCCTTCTGGATATGGCACCTCTCAAAGAATAGCTTATGTTTAGAGTGGCAGGATTTTTTGGCTCTAATTTCACAGTGTTATCATATTGAGCTTGCTATCTACTCAAACATCCAATTTTTTAATATAAACTCTTTTCTAATTAACTCTTTCTCTTATGTCCACTGACTCGTTTTTGTGAAGTTGATTTTTAAAGCTTATCTTTAAACTTTAAATTTACATTTACCCTTATCAATTTTTATCTTCTATCTGACCCATTGCTCTAGCCCAGAGGTGACCCATGGACACATAAACCATAATTCCTGAGTGAGTGTGATCCGAACCAAATTAAAATGTGATTTCTTAATGTGTTGACTTCTTAAGAAATGAATATGTGTGTGGTTGTCTGTGTGTGTGTGTGTGTGTGTGTGTGTGTGTGTGTGTGTGTGTGTGTTTGTGGTATTTTCTAAGTCCATCAATAGGGATTTTTTGGTTTGGTTGAGGGGATTTATTTGAGTTCTCCACCACTGTTTCAGTCCATTGAGAAGGTTTAATATTCAGACTCCACCATCCAACTTCCTTGTAATCCCTCCTGATTCTATGTCATCTGAGAATCTGATAAGCTTGCCAACCAGAGCTTCATTCAAGTTGCATATAAAATGGTTGAACAGGTCAGAAGTACTCCTTAGTTCATCACCTTATTCTTTTTCACATACTCTAGCATCACCGGTCTAACTGCACTTCCTTGAATACAGAACTCCATCTCTCATCGTCATGAGGCAGCCAGGTGGCATTGGACAGAGGGCTGGCTCAGGAGTCAGGAACTTTGAAACTGGCCTTGGATACTTAGTGGCTGTGTGATTCTGGGCAAACTTCCTGTAAAATGAACTTCAAATAGCACCTCGTAAGTTGCTTTGAGGATCCAATTGGAAAATATTTGTAGTCCATTTTCCATAAGACTGGCATATAATGGGCATGTAACAAATGTCTGTTTCTTTCATTTCTTCCTTCCTCAGGGTTTTGACACTTGCTGCCTTCATCCCTAAAATATCTCTTGGTTTTTCTGTTTTCTTCCCCACCTACTACAGGAAATCTTTCCTGGTCCACCCAATGACTAATGCTTTCCCATCTCAGAATGCCGTCTGTCTACTCTGTACATACCTTGTTTCTATTGTTTATCATCCATTAGAATTTGAAGCCAAGGGCAGGAATTATATGTTTGACTTTCTTTTTAACCTCAGCACTTAGCAAAGTGTAGCATTGTGAGCTCTAAATAAATACTTGTTGATTGACTTTATTTAAATTAACTTGACTCATTAAACCCTCCAAAACCATAAACATGAAGCACAATTTTGACCTTACAAAGAAATGTACCCCAAATTGTAACTTTAGTATTCTAAGAAATCCATAGTTTTAATAATTTAAATGTCCAGTCCAAGAAGACATATTTCAACCCATTCATGCCTGCCCATGCCTTGCCAGTTTTTCCCAAGTCCTTCCCAAGAAGGACAAAAGCTCTTTTTCATACACTAGGAACCATCCTTGTAGTCTCATGACATGGTAAGAAAACCAATGGAAAACAAACAAAAATACTTCTGAATTAGTAACAAAATGCCAACTAGATTATTAACATTTTTGGTTTGCTAATTAATCAATCAACAATTATTTTTTAAGAGTCTAGTGTGTATTAGGCCAAGAGAATTAGAAGACTGAAGACTATCAGATGAAGATATTAAATAATTTTAGATTGACTACTGTGTATAATTCTACTTAAAGCAGTCCATGATATTTCTCAAATATGTGCATAAATATATATATATACATGTATATATGCACATAACATAGTATTATCAATTATATCCTACATATTATAGAATACAGTATATATTATAGATATATTCCTACCCCCCCAAACAACATGCATGTTCTTTGGTGTATAGTGAGTACAGTCCCTTTAAAATAAAGAACTCTATTCCCTGCCCCCCCAAAGATAATACTTAATATAAAATGTGTAAATATATTTAACTATATATATATTTAATATAAAGTACCTGCTATTTATCCATGCTTTAAAGTTTACAAAGCATTTAATATAGTTTCATTTGATCCTCACAGCTCTGGGAGATAGGTGTTATTATCTTTTCCCATTTTATAAATGCAGAAAACAAGAATCTAAGAGATAATAGGACTTTTCCAGGGATCACACAGCTAGTAAGTATCTAAAACAGGATTTAAATGGGTCTTGAATGCCCTATCCATTAGACCATTCACTCTGTCTAATGCTGAGTAAGTCCATTGTAGATTATAGACTTGGGTGAGAATTGACTTGAATCCTTAAGTTTCTAGTTCCTCTGAAGTAGAGATTGGTTTCATGAATCTGAAGATTAGAGAACCCTTCTCAGAATGCTATTAAATAACTGAAGGAAATACTAAATTTCAGTTAAAGATAAATAAGAAAAAATATGCATCTTTATTTTTATCAAAGTTTATGAATCCCCTAATATCATCTTGAAGAATTCCAACTCTAGGGTCTAGATGAATCCTTCCACAGTCAGAGTTAACCTCCCCTTCCTGCCCCTTTGTAATTCCCATTGTAACAGCAGAAAAGGTCTGTAGTGCTTTGGTTTTGAAGGCAATACTCTATCACATTAAAAAAAAAAGACATAAGACCACCAGATGTCTGTGGGGGGCAGGGAATAGAGTTCTATATTTAAAAGGGATTGTACTCACTCACTATAGGCCAAAAAAACACATGTTGTTGGGGAGCAGGCAGAGTTTTGCTTGCTGAGATGAGAGGACATTAAAAAATTAGCATAGAAAAGACTAAATCAGAAGAAAAAATAAATGCCATCCAGGTTCATTTATTACTCATCTTTTTTTTTGTACAAGGTGACAATTCTACCTAGTTACCTTATCTTCTAGAAACAACGTGCTGTGAACCAAGAGCCCTCAACTTAATGGCAGCCTTTAAATAGCCATGAAGATAGATTTGCAATGAACCTAAAAGCATATTGGCAAAGTGAGCGATATGATGCATGAGATGTCAGCTGCTCTGGGCAGGGGCTTTGTTTGGCAGCCACCATCTATTGTGGACTGCTGAGGGGGTAGACAGTCCGATGTATACAAATAATAAATAATACAGTTGGAACATGGAGAACGTAATAGTGAGGTCATTATTTTTCCCAGCTCCAGATGAAAAAGGAGAAAACTCTTTGTTCTGACTGGTTCATTTGTAAATTTACTTGCTATAACTACATGATGCAAGCCTGTGGGTGGTAACCTCAGTAGGATAGCATTTCTACAATCACAGTTTCCATAACAACTTGATGCAGCTTTTGATGTGGGGAGACTTTTCAGAATTTCTTTTTCTCCCCCAGTCCCCAAGTATTATTTCTCCAGCACAGGCACTGTGATGATTAGCTGTGATATAATATGAATGGCTTAGCATTTAAGGTGGAGGTCTGGTTCCATTCCAAAGTTACCTTTGTAATTCAGAGATGTAATCATAACTGGTACATATTTCTCAGCTCCTAAAATTGGTAAACGTTTGGAATCCAAGGGAGGATTCATAAATATATATATATATATATATATATATATATATATATACATATATATATATATATATATTTATATATACACATACATATATATACAGTATGTATATACTTGTATGTATATCTTTATTGACATTGTCTAGGTATGATGGAAATATAATGAAATCCATTGAATGTCAAAGTCATGGGACTAAATTCTAACCCAGATGGAGGATTCTGGCTGACTTATAAGGTGCTCACTATTGTGGGAGACAATGGGAAGACTTGGTTTGGAGTCAAAAGTCTTAGTCCTGTGACCTTAGACAATTTATTTAAAATCTTATCAGAGATTTGTATTATGATTTTGAAGGTCTCTTCAAGGTCTAAACCTATGATTCTATGATCCCATGAATGTATTACAGTGAAAAGAACACAAGACTGGAAGCCCTGAAGTTTCATCCTAATTTCATGATAAGCTATCCTGTAACTTTTAAACAAATCATTCATAATCTTGAATTTTACCATCCTCCTCTATAAAGTGAATGCATTGGACTCTCACACTGAATGATTTGTAAGCCTCTAGGAATTTCTGAACACCTCTCCGGACCTTAGTCCTCTCACAAAGATTTGATACTGCAGATCAGATATTTAATTTAATGTGGCCAATGTTGATATCAGTATTTCAAAAGCATTTGTTATATTCCAGTCAAAGAAATGAACTCTTTTGTTCTAAGTATTATAGACAAATTGCATTATCTATCTGCTCAAGGGCATTTTCATGGTTGAAAGACTATTTCAGCTTCATTGTCCTATTTCAGAAAAGCTGGACCTTTCTTTTACTCAGAATGTATTAGATCTGATAATTCTAGCTAGGTGGACCAGTGGATAGAGCACCAGCCCTGGAGTCAGGAGTACCTGAGTTCAAATCTGAGCACAGACACTTAATAATTGCCTAGCTGTGTGGCCTTGGCCAAGCCACTTAACCCAATTGCCTTAAATAAATTTAAAAAAAAATTTTTTTAAATTGATCTGATGATATATGATGTGAAATTTTCCCCAAGGGTAAAAATGGCTAGTTATTCAGTCAGTGAGAATTTGTTGTTGCTTGGCCATTTCAGTAATGTCCAAAGGAAAGATATCGGAGTGGTTTACCATTTATTTTGCTAGCTCATTTCTTAACAAGTGATGAACTGATGCAGAGTTAGGTCACTTGCCCAAGTCACAAAGCTCACAAGTGTCTGAGGCTAGATTTGAACTCATGAACTCAAGGTCAGTGCCTGAATCTAGCTGCCCATCAAAAAAAGCATTTATTAAGTGTTTATTATGTACGCCAGGCTGAGTCGGCAAGACAAAAAGGGGCAGTAGTCACTGCCTTCAATGCGCTTACATTCTAGGGGAGGAGACAATATATAAATAATCAGTGACATATAGAAATAGTAGACGCAACCATTTAAGAAGGGAAGGCGTGCGGTCTAAAACTCAATCTACATTAAATAGGGAACTATTGAATCGGATGATCTAATGAATGATATTTTTGAGGAGTCTGAAAGAAAACATATTTCTTTTGAAGCCAAGTTAGGCAAAGGAAGTGTAGACAAAAAAAAGAAAGATCGAAGGAGGAAAAGATCCCTAGTAACTGAGGGGATCTACCATTCATTTGAATGTACTAATAATTAAACACATTTATATATAGCTGCAAAGCTTACAAAATGTTGTCCATATATCACTTATCTGAGCCTCAAAGCAACTCACACAAAATAGACTACTATACATATTACTCTGCCCATTAAGGTTCAGAAAGATCAGGAGATTTGTTCATGGTCACACAGGGTAAGAGATGGGCTTTGAACCAACCTGATCTGATCCAACACAAAACTGATTATACTATTCTGACTTTCAGTGTATGCACTCTCTGTTCACTTGCTTCTATTGTCCACCTAACCAGAGCTTACCTGTCCTTCAAAACTCAGAACAAATCAATCAACAAATACATGGAAAACCTCTAGACCAATTCTTATCTCTTCCATGAAATGTGTTATAGTAGAAAGGGTTCTGATTCTGAGTCTGATGACATATATATTTAATCCCTTTTCTGTTGAGGATTCTTTGTGACCATGGGGATACCATTTCTCACATACATAAAATGGAAAAATTTCAACTCAATGACTTCTAACATCTCTTGCATCAATAAATGTATGACCTTGTGAATTTATTGTGTTTTGTTTTTAACTAATAAAATCTATAAAGGGGATTGACCGAGGTATTTCCCATTCATTTGATAATTTTCCCAAACAACTCAACCACGTTAAACATTTACCCCTTTTTTTTTTCTGAAGATTTACATTATACCTTCTTGCTGAGAAAACTCAGGGAACTCCCCTAATTTGTTCTCATTGACTGGGGCTGCCTCCATGATGATTGATGACTGAGAGCTTAGGGGAGGCAGTGAGGAGAAAAGGGGGCATACCATTTGGACCAAATTCTTGACAGAAAAGTTGTCCTTTCCCCATGGTTTATAAAAGCCAGCTGTGAAACAACTTGGCCTTTTTCTCCACATGCCTTCCCTCCCTTGGTCTTCCAGACAGAGAACAGCAAGGCAAGAGGGAGGGGAGATTTTATCCCTTTCCCCCCCAACATTCTACCCAGGAATAATAATAGAGTTTTGAAGGAACAGCACATGTCAAGACTGAGAGGGAAGTCCCTGTTCACCTTCTGGTTTTTTCTGTTTCCTTCTCTGTGTATATGTCAGAAACTAAAAGTACTGAGAGTGCACTTTTCTTACCCTGTGGGTAATCTAAAATTTGAGAGTTCCCAAAACATATTCAGGCCTCCCAGAAGAAGATTAACTTAGCACTCTGGTTCTTAGAACAGGAAGTTGGGGCTAGAAGCTTAGCCACTTTATACTGGACTATAAAACAAAATTGGTTAGGAAAAAAGTAAAAAGGAGTAATAATGGGTAATGGATAGTTGATAATACTGGCAAGAAGTCTAGGTATCTGCTCCCTTAAATATTAGTTTAGAGGATATGATTCAGGTTCAAGCTAAACTTCTGATTATAATTTCATATTGGGGAGAGGGGACCCAAACTTTATATCTAAGACTCGACCCCTTTCCCATTAAATATCAGTTATATTTTGAACACATATAGCATATAAAAAGGAAACACATGTATTCAAGTCAATAGTAAAACAGAAGCCAGGGAAAGTATACTTAGGAGAATATATATTGTACAATATAGAATGAGGTAGTTCTCCTATTGGGAGTGATGTAACTCAATTTAACCAAGACAGAAAATCCTGTGTCCCTCCCAAGGAGAAACCCCTCAAAGTCTCTAGTGTAGTGAGTCATGTATAGAGAAATGATGGAGACAGCCAGCTCCTCATATGTCAACTTCTTTCAAAATTGTATTCGTTATTTAGCAATTTGAAGTAGCATGGGCATCTTCTATCTTCTTTCTCAAAGCTTGAAGTCAGAAGAGATCAACATCAAAGAGCTTGAGAAGACTCAAGGAATGTTTTCCCAACTCTGGGTCCAACGCACTATCCACTGAGCCATCTATTGCTCTGGATTCTGAAGAGCTAGCTTCATATCTTTCTTTTCCACTTTTACTTAACCTCTCTCAGCCTCAGTTTCCTCCTCAAGTGGTGACTGTAACACCTACCCAATCTCCTTCAGGGAATTGTTTTGATAAAAGAAAATGGGGATAATTATTTGTCAAATAAATGAATAGTAATTATAATTATTATTTGCTTTGTCCTTTGAATTGCACTATTATAGCTGCTGTAATCCATCTAAGCTAGAGAGCATTGGGAAAGGGTCCTTATCTCAGCTTCCACTCTCACTGACAAATTGTATTAATAAAGCAAGGGAGAAAAATGGTAATAACAATTTATATAGGGCCTACTATGTGCCAGACACTGAACAAAGTATTTATTTTTTGAATATTATTTCATTTGACCAGAACCAAACGAATTAAAGAAAGCTAGAAAGTGTCCTATGAAGTTGAAATCTAGTACAGCTGCAGATGGAAATTAGAGAAATATTAATATTTCTATACTTGCCTTGTGTCAATGAGCCCTCCGTTACATAAATATCTTACAGGATCTTATTTGGATAATTTCTAAATCTAATGTTGACCATTCTCCTATTCCAAAAATGAACACAATCTATACCAATATATACCTTTGGCACTACTTTTATATTTGAGTGAAAGCGAAATCTCAATGATCTCTGTGTTCATAAATCCTTTTAAGGGATATCTTTCAAGAGATCATGGTGTAATGGAAGAATCATTGATTTTGGACTCAGAGTCGGATTCAAATCCAGGGTCTGATAAAGATTAAGTAATCTGATAGCCTTTCAGAGTATGTTCTTCATCTCTAAGGTAAGGGAATTGGATGTGATCATCTTTAAGCTCCCCCCGCCCTCTGCTTTAAGTTTACTATTCTATGACCCCTAGTTCAACAAAGAAATGAAGTTTATCCTCCCCATTGAAATCAATAATGTTAACTCAGAAAAGCAAAACCATGATGCCAAATTCAGCTTCCTCCTATGCTTATTATAAAGGAGAAGTGAGTCATGAGAAATAAGACTTGAATGGTACCATATGAGCCAAGTTCTGCCAGGAAATCCTCTTCTTTTTTAGAAAATTTACATCTCTAGGCTTGAATTTCCACATCTGTAAAATGAAGATATTGGATGAGACAATCTCTAAGGTCCCTTCAGGTTCTAAATCTATGATACTAGGAATGAAAATTCACCTAAAATGAAGTTTCCTTCCATAAAATTGGAAATGGCTGGATCTAAGTGACAGGTCATATGAGTATCAAAGTAACAAAGAGTATCAAAGGGCTAGCTAGTCACCTCAAATCGACTCCCTAGTAATTGATCTTCTGACGCTTCACTAAAAACTCACCAAAAAAAGGGTAAGTCTCATCATTAGGCGGACTAAATGTTTTGGCTGATTAGACTGAAGGAAGCTAGAAACTGGACTGAAAATTCTTCTTCTAATTTGCTGTATACCACCTGCCTCCTCCCGATCCAAACCAGTGACCTGGACACTATGGACCATTACCAGGCTTCTGCCGGCTCTCTGAGATGACGAGAGAGCAGACGAGTTTGGGAAAGACGAGGCTGGCAAATGGAATGTGAACAGCTGAGGAATAAATGACTTCCTGAGTAGTCTCCTAGACACCTCACACACACAGAGAAGGCACAGAGGAGAGGCACCACATGAATCAATGGGGACTATTCACCCAAAATAAACCATATATTTTTTTCAATAAATACTGACATGCAACATGATACATCATCAAAAAAAAAAAAAACAACAAAAACCAACCTCTAAATAGAACCTTTCATCACATTTCCTGAGGCAATAGGAGGAATTTTTTTTAATATAACAATTATTTCTTAGTTTTCTCTTTCCTGTCAGACATGCAATAGCTTCTTCTTTCTTCTGAAGCGGCTCACATTATGATGAGTGAAAGGGGGGAAGTAAAAAGAGGGATGATCGTGTCAACCACAACTGAACAAATACATTTATTAAAAAGGACTCCCACCAGAAATCTTCGACACCTCCCGTCAGCTCATTCTTTCTTTTTCCATACAGTAACTCCATTATGAATTGAAAATGTCCCTTCCTCTTATTTTAAATTATTATTATCCTCCCTAGTGCATGTACCGAATGAGGATTTATGCTATCAGGTGATGGTACACTTGGAAATTTGGTATCTGAATGGCTAGGGAGGGCTAATAAAGAAATTAAAGCAGATGTCACTCTCCAGAATGTACTTACCTTTCTTTTTCATCACTAACAATAAATATGAAAAACCAAAGAATGTTTTCTTTCAGATGGAAAAATCTACAGAAACCATCTTGCAATAAATAGAAGAGAGCTAGATGATGGCAGGAAAGAGAAGTTGTCCCTTCTGAGACCAGAGTTTCTCCTGGGAGGTACTTTTGTCCTATGCCTTTAAGATTACTCTTTCTGAAGCTATTCCCTGCCTCGTCACACTGAACCCTTGCACCTCTAGATCCAACAGAATCCTTGAACCCAGGCCCATAATTTTCCTATGCATATAGTTTTACACAGCTGATGACTATAACCCACCATGGGTAAACAGCAGGGAGGGGCTAAATGGAAAACTCATTTGTTAGTTTTCCCACTCGGAGGTTGTTATATGGTAAATTAGTGACACTGGGCACTGTGGGAGTGCCCTTTTTCATACACATGGAAGCACTCCACTGGCCCCAGGAGTCACAAAGACTAGTGGATTTTAATAGTGATAGATCTTAAATGGAGGGTTAGAAATTGTTTCTTTTCATTACAATTACAACAAGGAATTAACCCCAAGGGTATCCACTTAATTTCATAATATATAGACTGGAACACTAATGGGGCTCTTCTATAGTGTAATAAAGAGGCAACTGGCCCTTCGATCCCTGGGGTGGGTTTCTGTAAAAATCCATTGCAAAAAAAAATGTAAAACAAAGACAGTTTTCAGTTAACAAGCTTCCCAATGCCATGAGTTCCTTTATAAGAAGTGAGTGGGACCTCACAGATAGCAAGCACTAGCATTGGGTTTTGCGGTAGCAGGGGCTCAAACCTTGCTCATCCTTAGAGTAGTTTCCCTTATTTGTTAAAAATCAAAAATGAGGGAAAGCAGGATATTTTGCTGTTTAACCCACTAAGGAGGCTGACAACAGAAGGAAATGTGCTAAGACAACATGATAATTTTAGCAGCATTCAAATTAGGGGCAAAGATTCTATGATCTGTGACTTTGATGGTAGATTCACCCTCACTTGTAAAAAATGGAAGCAAAATCCTTGCACATTGACTAAGACATGGTTAGACAAACTGCAGTGCAAGAATGCAAGGGAATATTTATTATTGTGCCACAAGAAATAAAAGACATGAAGCATTCTAAGCAACATGAGATGACCTGTGACATGATACAGGATGGAGAAAGCAGAAACTGAAAGACCAATGTATAAAGAGTGACTACAATAATGTAAATGCTGATAGCATTGAAACACAGGAAAAGTTTTATTGTTTGTGGTGAATCATCTTGGTCATCAATAGCAAGATGTGAAGCACACTTTGCTTTTCTTCTAAAGAGCAGGGGATTGTGGGTATGGAATAAATGTCCTAAGTTCATGTATTTAAAGTTAGAAAGGACCTTGAAGGTACTCTAGTCCAATCCAATATATTTACAAAGGAGAAACCTTGGATCTAGAGAAGGTAATTATTTGTTCAAGGTCACATCAGTAGCAAATGATCAGAGCCTGCCTTCAAGGTCAAGTTTTCTGATTCCAAACCTGCTGCTGTGTTCACTCTACCATACTTACTTCTTTAGGATTCAAACACAAGAATAAGCAGCACATGTCATATCATTCTATCAATAAGCATTTTAGGGGTCTACAATGTGTCAGCTGTTTTGTGGGTAAGACAAAGCCAAAACTGATATGGTCCCTGCCTTCAAGGAAGATTTATTCTAGATGAGGAGGTAGCAGGATCATATAAAAGTCCTTACAAAATAAATCTAAAGTAATCTGGCAAGAGGTTTTCTGGTTTGGTCCCTTTATGAATTTCTTTTGCTTAGATGCTATTTTTTTCTTTATTACAAGAAAGGTTTGAAAGTGGTTGTCCATTCTCAAAGAGGACCAAAATGACATTGCTATGTTACAGTCAAATTCCAGTATGGTTGATCAGATCAGTATAAGCTTGGCATGCTCTATCACAGGTCAGCCAGAAACAGACCATGTGAACATTTAGAGTGGATTCTTTGAATCTGCACATCTCAAATGGAAAGGAGAATTCAGGGCAAATGAGCATGATTTTCAAGCAAAGGCAACTAAAAAAAATTTAATCACAAATAATCCCACAAACACCTCCAAAAAAGGAAGAAAGAAAAACTTGAGCTGGAAAAATGAATGGCAACATTTATGAGCTTGTGTGAAGATGAAGAAAAGTTAGCTTTGCCCTGGCATAGCTTTAACCCCTTGGTCTCTGCCAGGGATCTCAGCCTGACTGTGATGAACCCTCATGCCATCCAGATGCCCCCTCTCCTTTTTGGAACAGCATGTCACATGAAAGATTGAGTTTTCAGTCATCAGACCCCACGAATATGAAGCCAGCTCCTGGCAGTGAGTTGAAATGCCAGCTCCCCCTTGGTTTTTCCATCTTAACTTAAAGGCACTTGTATTTTCCGATACTTTCTCATATCATCTGACTTTGTTCAGCTCTTGGGGACAGACAGGGAGAAGGGCATTATTTCAAATCTACACCCTTTGGACTAGAGGAGTGGGCTTGGTGGGGAGAAGAAAAAAGAAAACTCCATAAAAGCACAGTCCAACTCTTAGAGGAGAAGGCTATTCTCCCAAATGATGCCGCTCCAGAAACCAATGTAACATTTGGCCCACTCAAGGCTTCCAGCTGAGGCCATAACCCGGGGCTCTCTTCTTCCTTTCCCATTGAAAATGTCAGCTCTGTGGAAGTCTGCAAATTTGCCAGTCAACTGGGGAAAAACTGATGATCCGAAGAGAAGGAACATGAGATCACTCAACTCATTTGTTCCCATTTATCATGCAGATCACATTTCCAGAGACAGATAAGGTTGGGTAAGAAAGCCACAAAAGACACTCTGGCTCCAACTAAAATCACCCCCTTTCAAAAATCAAAACTTGGGAGCTTCCCTCCTGAGATGGAGGGACTGCAGAATGAAGCAGATGTCAAAAGGACTGCCAAGGGAATCTGGGAGATGGGGAGTCGATAAAGAGGGCTGAGGGACTCATTCAACCCAGGAAAAAGTTTCAGAAACTGAGCTTCTACTCCCACTGAATTAGGAGCGACTATTTCAAAGAGGATTAAATATTGCCAGCAAAAAGGAATGGAGGGGGGTAGTATTGAATGGGATGAAAAGAATTCTTCTCCTTCCTCTAATAATAAAACATGATAGCCAGGAAGCTGAGATGTTATAAAGAATATTCATGGGGTTCAAGGTTGAATCCATTGGACAAGTGGACCATCTACCCCGCCATTTCCTTTGGCTGATGAATATGGAAAACGTGTTCCTCATGTTCATCAAGCTCCATATCCCTTGCCCCTTTGGATGCTTGTTATCTCTTCCCAGATTTAGCAATTAGATAACACAGTTTATATAGATCACTGTACTTGCAGTCAGGAGACCCGGAGTTCAAATTCCACCTCAAAGACTTAGCTGTATGATCACCAAAACTCTTTGCATCTCACTTTCCTCATATGTAAAATGGGAATAATAGCAGCATCTATTTCTCCCCCCTCCCCAAGGTAGCTGTAAGGATCTATTGAGATTATATTTGGAAAATAATATAGTGACAGGCACATAATAAATACTCATTTCTTTCCTTTGATCCATCCGGCCTGAAAATATTATTGTAAAGACCAATTTGAGTAACCTGAATAAAGTGTTTTTCAAAGCTTGAAGTACAATAAAAATTCCAACTATTATTATTAATATTATTGTTACCTGAGTCAACCAGACATTTCCATTTTTGATTTATTAAAGTTGCATGTCTCCCAAAATAGCTTTTTAAGGATTTTCTCTCAATGACTTTTAATTCTGGACCCATAAACTTTAGAAACTTGGAGCATGCAAGCTATAGAAGAAGGGGGAAAAAAGGAATTAAAAAAAAGTTAGCCTGGCACCCAAGTGTTTTGTTTTTCCTAAGCTCAATTCACTCTAATTTAATTGGCTCTTCCCTTAAAAAATTATAATTAAAAGAAGCAATCTCACCTATATGGTAATTTCTCATTTCTTTATTTACCTTAAATCTTTTCATGCAGGAAACCCTTAATGTGTTTTGTTTTGTTTTCTAAGGAAATAGAAAGCTAAGTAGAAAACTAAACAGAGCCCTCATTAGAATTAGATTGCACGTGTGCTTTACAAGACATGATTTTTCTGAATTCCCCCTAGACATTTTCAAATTCATCCTGATATTCAATATCAATCCAACCAATAAAAAGCAATACAATTTCTATAATGAACCAAGAAAAGACCTAAATTGGCAGGTTCTGGTATTTTTTTTTTTGTTCCCATTAACTTTTAAGTGTTTTTTTAAAGGAAGCTAGGTTAGAATTTTAGAGGGTTTGAATTGAGAATCATCTAGAGCTTGGAAAATCTGCTTAATAAAGGTTAATAAAAATACTTGTGGAATGAAATTTGAACCCAGGTTCTCTGACAGTAGAGCCATAATTCCACAGTACCACATCTTCAGTAGATTAAAAACTCCCCTTAGTCCAGGGATATAGTAGTAGTTTCACAAAAACTTATTGAATTTATTAATTAATGAGTACACAAATTCACCAATAAATTCATCACTTGGCTTTCCCCATAAAGGAAGTATACTTTGAAAGTTTTTCATTTTCACTGCAATTCTTTATTTTTATTCCATCTTTATTCCTGGATATATCCCTCCCTAAAAACCACAAGTATGATATAGTAAATATACTGTTGAACCTGTTGTTGAGAAGATGTGTCTCCCGCCTCAGAACACCAGGGAAGATCCTGACCCTCAGTGCAGTAGAGCAGACAAATTCAAACACCAGGACCCATCACGTGCCTCAGCAAAGCCAAGAGAATGGGCAGACTTCAGCTCCAAGAACAACTGTGACCTTCGGGGCCAGACTGTTACTTGATTCACTATAGCCTGGGGACACTCAGCAACATTTGCAAAAGTGTTCTAAATTAATTTTGATTAGAGAAAGATGCACATTAAAACATCCTCCCACTATCAGATTGACTAATATGACAAAAATGAATATGATCAATGTTGGAGAAGTTGTGGGGAAACTGGTACACTAATGCACTGCTAGTGGAGATGTGAACTGATCCAATTATGCTAGGGAGTAATTAGGAACTATGTTCAAAGGGCAGTAAAACTAATCTTTGATCAAGCAATACCCGTACTAGGTCTTTATCTTAGAGAGACCATCAAAAAGGTAAAAGGAGTCACATGTACAAAAATATTTATAATAACCCTCTCCATGGTGGAAAAATATTGGAAATGAGAAGATGCTCAACAATTGGGTAATGACTGAACAATCTGTGGCATATGAATGTAATGGAAATGATGAACAGGAAGATTTCAGAAACAAAAAACAAATTGATGAAAAAACAAAATAGCTGATCAGTATCTGAGGCCAGATTTGAACTCCCAAAGATGAGTATCCTGACTCCAGTTCAGCACTCTAGTCACAGCACTATCTAGCTACCTTAGAAACCACAATGTAGCATCATCTATGTTGTATTTTATTTGTATTTATTTTGTTAAATATTTCCCAATTACATTTTGATCTGATTCAGAAAAATCTCAGGAGTTTTGGTAGGTCCTGAATTGGATTACCTCTGCTATAAATTGCCCTTATCATAGCTTTATAAATTTAGATCTACAAGTAATCTTAGAGGTCATTGAGTACAACTATTTCATCTTATGCCTGAGAAAAATGAGACTTAGCAACATCAGAGGGAAAGGAAGAAGAAGGTAGGTATTTATTAAATGCCTATATATTGTAGAAACTTGGCTGAGTGTTTTATGAATATTATCTCATTTGAACTTCATAACAATCCTGAAGTGCAATTATCCCCCATTTACAGATGAGGAAACTGAGGCAAATAGAAGTTAGAGTGATTTCCCCCCCAGGGTCACACAGCTACAATATGTCTGTGCTTAAATTTGAACTCAGGTCTCTCTGACTGCAAGCCTAACAATTTATATATGCCCTGAACTGCTTCACTTTCCTCCACTGACTTTTCCCAGGGTCACAAAGCTACTGTGTGTCAAAGATGGACTTTGAATTCAAAGAAAATGTAAACTTCTTAAGGATAAGCAGTATTTTTCTCTTTCATTTTTGTATTCCCAACATCTAGTCCAGTGCATAAGACAATGCAGACACTAAATAAATACTTTCCAGATTGAATTAAATTGAAACCTAGCTATTGTAGCCACAGAAACTTTTTTTCCCCAGATGCAAGCTGCTAATGGGTGTAGCTAGGTAGTGCAGTGGAGGGCAGCCCTGGTGTCAAGGGGATCTGAGTTCAAATTCCTTTCAGATCCTTGATACTACTAGCTGTGCAACCTTGGGCAAGTCACAACCCCATTGCTCTACTAAAAAAATGAGGGGGGGGATAAAAAGATTCAAGTTACTAAGACGACACCAGTCAATAAGTTTTCCTTGTTCCTACAAGGTTCCAGGATATATGCTAGACATTAGAAGTACAAATACAAAATGGAAACCATCCCTGCTCTCACAGAGCTTACTTTGGATACAATATGTATCCACCTAAGTATTTGCTTATCTCTAACTTTTTTGCATTTACTTGAATTTATTCACTTTCTGTTTTCCCCCTGTATTTAGGCATACCTTATTTTAGTGTGCTTTCTATATATTGAATTGTTTTTACAAATTGAGTTTGTGGCAATCTTATTTCAAGCAAGGCTATTGGTGCCATTTTCCCAAAAGCATGGCCATACCATATCTCTGTGTCACATTTTCATCATTCAACATTTCAAACTTTTTTCATTATTATTATATTTGATTCGGTTATCTGTGATCATAGATTTTTGATATTTCTATCACAATTTTTGTGTAGAGCCATACATCATACCTAGATAAGACTGTAAACATAATCAAAAAATGTTGTACATATAACTGTTTCACCAACTGGCCCTTGCCTATCTCTTTCCCTCTCCTCAGCTTTCGCTTTTTCCTGAAACAAAATGATATTGAAATTCGACCTATTAATAACCTTACAATGACCTTTAAGTGCTCAGATGAAAGAAAAGTTCTTTAAACTGGCAGATTTCATAATTGTTTTATTTTTTAAAATTGCCAGAGTCACGTAAACCTTCATCAATCTTGATCAGTCAACAGCCACCCACGGGAAGGCAAGACCTTTCACCAGAAAATAAAAAGATTATGACTCACTGAAAACTCAGATGATGTTTAGCATCTTGAAGTATTAAATATTTTTAATTAAGGTAGGTGCTTTTTAAAAATATATATAATATTAATATTATTGCACACTGAGTAGACTGTAATATAGTATAAACATAATTTTATATGTACTTTAAAAGTAATAAACAAGCCATACCTGTAAATTTCTAGCCACAGAGTCAAATGACCTGGTTTTCATTTCTTTTCCTTTCCACTGATGTACTTTGGCAGTCTGGATCAGTCATTTTCTCTCTTTAGCCCCATTTTCTTTACCCTTAAATGAGGGGCTGGGCTGGATGACCTAATAATATCTTTTCCAACTTTAAAATTCTATAACTCTGTGACATTAATATAAATTTAAGGATTCATAAATATGTTTTAGAGTAGGGAATGTGTGTGTGTAGGAAAGTGAGAAAGAAAGAGAAAGGAAGGCAAGACAGGGGAAGAGTAAAAGAGAGGAGAGGAGAACAGGAGAGGATAGAAGGCAGCAAAAGGGGAAAAGAGAAGGGAGGGGAAAAAAGACCACAGAATTTCAGTGTTGGACAACCTCAGAGACCCTCTATTTTCACCTTTAAGAAGAAAGCATCCTCACCACAATCTTCCAAGAAGGGTCCCTTCTACCTATATCTAAATCCCTCCCACCTGAAGCAACTTCTACTTTGGGACAGTTTTAGTTATTAGGAAGCTTTCTGCCCTCCAGTCAAAACCAACCTCTCTCCCACTTTCAACCACTGTTCCCATCTCTGGGATCAAGCAGAACAAATTTTATTTCCTTTCCACAGGACAGCACTTTGACCTCCTTAAGAAAGATAACACGTTCCCCCAGGACTTTTTCTCTCCTCCTTGTTTTCCTGAACTTTCCCCATCCTGGCTGCTATCTTCTGTGTATATGCTTCCTTATCCACGATCTAAAAACAAGACTATCCAGCATCCAGACTTGAACCAGATTCTCCAGATGTGGTCTAATCAGGGCAGAGTGTAACCATCATATGATACATCTTTTTTTCTCATAAGTCAACTGCAAAACCACAGTCCACTAAAACTTACAGATCTATTTTTTTTTTAATTTCCTCTGCTAAATTCATAAAGGTAATATATAGGATAAAATAAAGAGTAGGAAAAAAGGATTGTTTAGGACATAAAGAAAAATGCTACAATTCCAAAAACATTTCCTAGCGAGCCATTATTATTGTGCTTGCTTAATCTGTTGTATTTATTTTTCTTATTTTCTATTAGCATTCACCAAAGTCACTGGAAGGGGAAGTTAATATTATTCCCCTTTTCACAGAATGGCATCTTGCATCTTGAAGAGATTAATAGACCCACAAAAAGCAAGCAAGGTTGGAGTGAAAATCCAGAACAACTTTCTGCCACTTTATTTTTTCCATCTACCTGATGCTTCTCTATGAGGAATGTGGTCATCAAAATCAGAATAATATCGCTCCCAGTATTTTTAGTCACTTACTCTATCACTTTGTTTCCTTTTCAATAATGACTCTGATTTTATAAGACCAACATATAAGAAGAAATTTGAGAGTTGGAAATGATCTATTATGACCAATATGGGCCTGAAAGGTCTTGGTAGTGATAGGTCAATAGTTAACTCCTATAGAGAAGTTATTTCTTAGGATTGAGAATAGCTGCTAAAGATCAGTGGGGGAAAAAAATCCCCATATCAAATGGGTTTTGCTGTAATACCATGCAAAGTATGTGAAGCAAATAACCTAAAATCAAACCCCAGTAATGCTTCTTCCCAAGTTACCTTAAACTGATTACTTATACTATATGGGTCTCAGCTCCTCATCTACAAAATGAGACAAGGTGGACTAAATCTTCTTAAGGGTCTTTATAGTTCTAAATCTATGATCCTTGGATCCCATGGAAAAGGTATAGTACATAACCACAGGTAAGTTCCCATTCCTCAAAATTTTTAAGCATCATCTCCCACTTTCTCTTCCTGCCATGCTTCTGACCACTGAAGAAAAGTATCAAAGATGGGATTAGAATCCCTCCTTTTCTGGACATAAAGTACAGGGCTTTCAACCTCTATTCCACTTTTTTTTATGTCTATTTTTTCATGAATTTTCAGTCTCTTCTTTTTCATTGGCTCTTTCTCTTCAATCTATAACCATCTCCATACCCCCTCATCCTAATAAAAGTCTCCCCCTCTCTATTCCATCCAGCTGCTGTGCCATCTGTTCTCCCCTTTCTCCCTCAAATAAACTTTTAAAAAAAATTTCCTAGAGCCAAAGCCTCTACATTATCTCCTCCTTTGCTTCTTTCTTTTTTTTGAGACTGGATATCTCTATCCAGTTAGAAGTATAATGGCCACTCAGTAGGCCAAGCCCACTTCTAATTAGCACAGAAGCTTTGCTTTGCTCCATTTCCAACCTGGGTTGATTCACTCCTCATTAGGCAGCCTGATGGCCCCTGTTATCATATTGGTGTCAGTGCAATTGCCCAATCAGCTTTAACCCTACTGTAGCTCAGAACTTCTGAGTTCAACTGATAAACAACCACCAAACCTTCCCAATAACAGAGATTACAAGAAGACGCAACCATACCTGGTCCAGCCCTCAGTTCTTCAACTCACTAGCTACAATATGGCTGCCATGACAGACAAAAAAATAAAATTATTCTTTCTAAGATTATCTAATAATTATCTCATATCGTGGGCCTTTTTCTGATCCTTAACCTTCTGAAAGCCGATGAAACTTTTGGCAATATCTACCCCTTCCTCATCAATACTCTGCTGTTTCTTAGCTCTAGAGAAACTCTTACCTCCTCTCTTTTTTCTTTTTCTAAATTTGTTTCTTGTTCTCTCCTCTCTCTCTCTCTCTCTCTCTCCAACTGACTACCAATTACATATAATTCTCAAATCTATCTCTTGAGCTTTAGAACCACAAGTCCAACAAAATATGGGTATCCTCACCTGAATGACACATAAAAATTTCATATATATTAGAAAATATAAAAAACCTCTAGCTCAATGAATTTTTTATCTTAATTCTTCTCTTCCTTGCTTTTGGTTTCACTATTTCTATTTATTTTACTCAGAGTTACTTCCTCAGCTTTCAATAATGTAAACCTAGAATTTTCTTTGAATCTTCCTTCTCTTTCAATACCCATGTCCAAGCACTTATCCAGTTTTATGTATTCAACCTCTGTAACATTCACAAGAATAATACTTCTTGCATTGTTCTCACCCTCCTTTCCCTACTGCTAAGTCCTATTTAAAGATTCCATCGAAGACCTGCTTCAATAACCTTCATCATCTCTAATCTTTCCCTTCCAACTCATCCTTCATACTACCAATACAATGTCATATTAATTATAGAAAATCTTCATTGTCTCCCTATTATTTAAAGAATAAAGCTAGTATTTGCCCTCTCCAATTTTCCACCACTCCACTTTTCTAGCTTTGCCATGTATTACTCGTCTCTTTTTGTAATGTAGGACCATTGGATTATTTGTCTTTCTGCCACCCCAAGCATATTCTACATTTCCCTGGCTCCTTGGTATTTCTCACACTGCTTTCTACCTCTAGTATCTTTTCCTCCCACTTATCTTTCTAAATTGAACCCCTATCCATTCACTAAAGGCTTCATTCCCTACATGAAGCCTTCTATATAAGTAAACTTTTGATAATTCTCTAATGTATAAACATAATTTTCATTCTGATTTTTTTATATCCCTTTGATTCTACTGCTATCCAGTAAGATACATGAGGGAAAGCACCTACTTATGAAGAAAGCCTTTTCGAATACTTAAATATGTAACTATTGTCTAATGACCTTTGTATCACCTTCGCTACCTAGTATTCTACACAAAACTAATGCTCAGTAAATATTTGTTGAATGAATTAATGTATAGGTGCATGGATGAATGAATAGGAAAAAAGTCAAGATATTCTGCTTATAGCCAGGAATCTTGGGCTTTACCCAGTTTGCTCTACAAAGATTGTTTGACTTTGCCATTCACACTAAAAGAGCAGAGAAGTTTGAGAAATTATATGCAAGGATCTGTCTCTCCTAGAAAGAGCAAAGGAAATAAATGGGACAAAGAATTTTTGATGAAGAAGAAAGGAGAATCCAAAATATCATCTCAGAAGTAGACATTTTCAAATGAGCTTAGAATATTGCATCTCCCTAAAGGATGTTATCACAACTGCAGTTGGAAAAGGCAGTAGGATGGTCATTTGGTTAGAGCAAGGGACTACTAACCATCAGATTGCCCCCATTCATTGATATTCATTTAATATCAAGAGAATTCAAGAAAGGTACCCTACATGTCCAACGGACTCCTCCTTGAAGGATATCTGGAAGGACATTAACAAGAGTCATGCAAGAAAAGGCTAAGATGAGAGGCCTTCTGCCCATATGCAAAGAGTACACATATTGAAAAGATTTCAGGTCCATCAAAAAACCACAGTATAAGATTACTTTCAATACTGCAAAGATAAATTTTGAAATGCTGATCATTCTTTTTTCAAATCTGTATCCCTAAATGAAAACCACAATGCCATTCTTACTTTTTCTCAAAAAAAGAAAATAAGCATTATTTGTCACACACTGCAACAATCATCTTCTGCCTAGATCATGAAGTGGCTCTCGTCAAACAGCTTCTTGTCAACCACACAAAAGAACCTGCACAAATGAAAAACAAAGCTATATTGTTTTGCTTTGTTCCCCTAAATGAGATGTGTCATCAAGGCCTTTTTTTTGTTACTGTTGTTGTTAAGAAAATTACTTCAGAAATGTGTAGGAGTGATTGAGGATCTTTGCTTTTTAAAGAATCTTTCTCTTGGGTTCTCCAGGTTTGACCTTATCTCTAATTCTCCATCAAATGGACTCTTTTGTAGTTGATTTAAGCATTATTGTGTTAGTGGTCAATCATAATAAAGCCAGTCAACTGAACTGTTCAGTGATCCAGAACAGTTGTGAAGCTTTGGCTTATTTTATTTTCATTTTATCATAGTTCCTGCTATCATGGACCTTTCTACTCTTTCTCCTGACCACATTAGGCAAGGACAAGAATGTTTAATCAGTTCCCAACTCCATCTTAGTTTTCTGTATCTAATTACTAGCTTTGGCTTGGATCAACCTCACAAAAATAATCAATGTGGGTTCAACAGCAGTCTTCTAAATATTTCATGGGCATTCCCCTTAGCAATGCAGATTTCAACCCATCTATGCCAAACTATCCTTTGCTACTTTTATCTAAGTTTTTCCACAAAATCAACTGTAGAAGATCCATCCAAAGGTCAAGGAGACTTCTTCAATTCTTCTTGCCATTGTGATGGGGGTGGGGGAAGAAAGGAAAAAAGAAAAAACAAGGCAAGAGCAAAAGAACATAAGAAAGAAGGAAGAAAGGGAGAGAAGGAGGGAGAGAAGGTCAATTGGATATCAAGCAGTCAAAAGTATAACAGCCATATAATACTGCCTTATATGAAGTAAAAACTTAAGAATGTTTATTAAATTGAAATGAAATAATTCTTCTTTGGAGAATGTAAGTTTGATAAAATTGTGCAAAATAAAGTTTAAAAAGAAATTCTTGGACATCCCTTAAAAGAATGTAGATGATGATAGATAGATCTTGAGGTCTGGACAGAAACACCTGACTCAGATGTTTCTAGACCCAGATATTTCCCAGTATCTCTGATCCTGTTTACCTCAATTTCCTCATCTGTAGAATAAGTTGGAGAAGGAAAGGCAAATCACTTCAGTATCTTTGTCCCAAACAGGATCATGAAGAAGCAGACATGACTGAAACAACTAAACATCAACAACATTAGGAAATCTCTTTACCCTGTTGTCTCAGTACAATTTATGAATTCTACTTTTTATAACAAAATGGAATTCTAATATAATCTGGATTTTCTTCTTCATCATAAAACAACTTCTATTTGACATTGCTATCTATTTTGCTTGTTGACATCTAGATGAATTTCGGACCTGTCTATTTAGATTCTTTTTTCACTTCAGGCCCTAAAGAATAAGTATGCTCTTCAATTGGCATGTAGTCATACCCCATTTGATCTTTTGCTCCTTCATTTATCACCTCACTCTAGGGACCACATTTAAGGAAGGGTATCCAACAAGAGAATAACCAGAATGATAACTAATACATAAAATCATTGGTTGAATTATCTAGCTTGGAGACAAAAAAGATAGTAGTAGTAGTAGTAGTAGTAGTAGTAGTAGTAGTAGTAGTAGTAGTAGTAGTAGTAGTAGTAGTTGTAACAGTAGTAGCAGAAGCAGCAATAGCAGCAATAGCAGCAATAGGAGGAGGAAACAAAAGCTGCCGTAGCAGCAGCAGAAGTAAAAATATTGGGTTCTCCCTCTGAAGATTTTCAAATGAAGACTGTATAACCACTGTGTCAATCTCCAGTCATCCCTGGAGGGTTTTCTAAACCAAAAACTCTTTTTCTGGTTACTTTTCTCCTTTATGTGTTATCTCCAGTTATTAGAATATAAACTCCTTGAAGTCAGAGATTGTATGCTTTCATATTGTCCCCAGCATGAAGGACAGTGGTTGACAGATTTAATAAAGACTTTTTCATTATGCCACTTATTCATTCATTTGTTGGGCAGGAAATTCATGATGAGAAAGAGTTGGACTAGATCATATTAAAAGGTTTCATCCAGTTCTGGAAGGCGATCCCATAAATCATAGACCAGCCCTCATTCCAACCCTATCTTCATGACCTTGTTCTGGCTGCAAAAACACAGAATTTGGATTTACATCCTTGCTACCTATATGATCTTTTTTATTTTAGGTTGTTTTTTTTGCAAGGCAAATGGGGTTAAATGGCTTGCCCAAGGCCACACAGCTAGGTAATTATTAAGTGTCTGGGGCTAGATTTGAACTCAGGTGCTTCTGACTACTCCAGGGCCACTGTTCTATCCACTGTGTCACCTAACTGCCCCTACCTATATGATTTTAAGCTTATTATGAAACTTATTTTACCTGTACTTACATACATATATTAAGAAATGAAAAGGATTTGATAAGGTGAAGTGACTTGCCAAGAATCTGTCCATGATGAAACTAACAAATGATCGAGGTTGATTAGACTCAAGCTCTTCTAATTTGAGAGTCAGGACTCTTTGCACTTGCCCATTCTTGCCTTTCAGCTGTGCTGACATCTATAGCTTTCTGGGATCCAGCTATAATACCATCAGGCTCAGGAGCTCCCTGTGTCAAAATTTCCTTGATTAATACAAAGAACACCTAGTCTATAACTAGCAATCTTAGAGGGTTAACTAAGAAGCTGCGTAACATGTCCATGGTTATATAACTAGTTTTTGTCAGATGAAGGACCTGAACTTTGCTATTTCTAACTCTTAGTCCAGGTCTCTATCTGCTGTGCCACGCTACCTTTCTCATCAGCTAATAAATCTTTAATAAGATTAATTGCCACAACCAGGCTATAAATTAATAATGGAGTTCCCCCTAAGCCTTTGTGTCCAGGTTAATTAAGGACAAACCAAACAAATCATGGCACAATGGACAGAATTCCTGATTTGGAATCAGAGGAGTTTAACTCAAACTCCACTCTATCACTATCTACCTGTGTGTGAGTCATTTAAACTCTCTGGACTTCAATTTCCACATTTCTAAAATGAGAGACTGGGTCTAGATAGCCTCTGAATCTCTTTCTAACTCTAATTGGATCATCTTATGAATCAGGTTTAAAAAAAAAGCCAAAACTGAAATTAGTCACCTAGAAAAAAAAATCAGTTCTGACTGTGACTCCATTATTTCCCCTTGTTTTGTTTCCTCCCCTCCGGTGCTACTACTCTCCACACTAGGATATATGGGTTTGGGAGGAAAATATTTTAGCCCAATTAATAGAGGCAGAGCAATAAAAGGGGTTATTCTAGCACCAAAAGGGATCTTTAAGATCATTTTTTATAAGAAAACTGTAGAATGAGTAGACCCAGGATGAATTCAAGGAGCAGAAGAGAATGTGGGCAAATGCAAATACTTAAGAAGAGTTTCTAAAGCTGGAAATCATAGACCTAGATCCCATAATGCTGCCTTGTCTTCGCCCTCTCTCCCCTTCAGTTGTTCATATAAGCTTGATTCTTCATATGTGTATCTGTGCACTCCCCACCCCAATGTTCCCCAAATATTAGAGAGAACCTTTACCCAAGAAAGACAATGAGAATACTTTCATTCTTCATTCCATCCATAGACTTATTGTTTTCTTAGCCTAATTGAATTTTCCATGCTTGGGGAACTGGCCTTCTATTCCCATAGGCAAAGGCAGGTAGAGAACAGAGCAATTATCAATCAGGTTTGATCAATATAGACAAGCAGTCTTTCCAAGACACTTTATTCCCTGATAACACTAGTGCTTTGGGGCTGATTCCTTTTGTGATTCTTCTGGTCCGTCTTGCCTCTGTAGTTACAATCCTTATCTACATGGGGCAGGGGAAGTGTACCACAGATCACAGTCAAATCTTGAATTTCTTCAGCTCATCTTTCTAGTCCTTCGAAAGTACAGTCAGAACAGTACTGTTAGCTAGCTGCATTGTTCACGGAGATGACTACTACTGATGATGATGAGGAGGAGGTAGTGATGATGATGATAATAAACACTAATAATTCACATTTCTGAACCCATAAGGTTTACCCAAGTATTGTCCTCAAAACAATGCTTTGAAGAAGTAGTCGAAATATTATTGTTGCCATTGAAAAATGAGGAAATTGGGGCAAAAAAAGTTAAATGATTTTCAGGTGATCATAGATACACTGAGCATGAGTAAAAAATTGATCCAATTAGAAACTTTAATGCAAGAAAGCACATTTAACCTCATGGGTATGACTGAGACTTGATAAGATGGGAAACAGGATTAGAATATGGCTGTGGATGAATTTTTCCCATTCACAAGAAACAAAGATAGGGAAGGGGCAGAGGGAGAAAATGAGGGAGGATAATATTTTCATAATGAATTGTGACCCGGGCAATTTTTTGCTTTGCAATTATCAAGACAACTCTATATGAATATAAATTACAGAAAAGCTGCCAACTTGCATTGGTAATGGAACTTATCTCACCAAAGTGTTCCTTTTACCAACAAAATCACTAGTCCTTTCCCTATCTCCATATTCATGTGGAAAAAACCCAGTAGTCAGAGAGAGAGAGAGAGATGGCATAGAGAGCACTGGGATGAAGATCAATAAAGGAAGAAACAGAGCTGATATTGTCATCAGATGGATGTACAGATCACCGGGAAATAGATGAGAAATTAGGGAGAGAAATCACAAGCTTGGCATGGAGGCATGATAGATAGTAGTGACAGATGCATCAATTATCTGAGTAGCTGTTGGAGTTCACTCTACCCAAAGAAGAGCAGAATGGTAATTTCATCTGCAGAACAAAAGTGAATGAAGAAAGGAAGGGAAGAAGGAAAAGAGGAAGGACGAAGGAAAAACAGGTGAAGGAAGGAATGAAAAAAAGAGAAGAAAGAAAGGAAGAGAGAGGGAGAAAGAGTCAGAGATGGCAGGGGGTGGGAGGACTTGGATGTCATACACTATGTCTCTCTAATTCCCACTTCTGGGGAGCCCGAGCTGCTTAAACACTTGATCTCAATAGTTCTGAATTTCAATAAAAGCCAATCTGGTTTCCAAACTCAGTCTTTCACTCCTGTGGTAAGGACCCAAGAATAATACATCATCAGATTACCTATAGAAAGGAAGACCAATTCAGATCCTCCAAATGATAACTATACTTCCAATTAGAATTGGAAGGAACCTTTTAGGTATTCTAGCGCAACCCTCTCCTTTTTTGCAGATGAAGAAATGGAGGTCCGGAGAAGTTAAACAACTTTTTCAACATCCCATAGATAATAAAGGGCAGAACCAGACTTGAAACTAGGTCCTCTGATGCTAAAGCCACCACTATTTCTTGTGTGCCAAACTAACTCCCTTTATGTTTAGATAACATAAAGTAAGTTCTGAGGAATTGACAGTACATTGAATCATAGTCAGAATATTGGGAGGTGCGGGGGGAGCAAGAAAAGACTGGACTATTGGGTTAAATTGACTAAGATGCAATTTAATAATTTCATATTTCATATACATATATATATGGAGAAAGAAAAATAGATATAAATGTATTTACATATATATATATTCTGTATACATACACATACACACACATATATATATTTGTATATATATTACATTGAATAACAAGATATAGGGGAGAGAGATTTCATAGTCCATATGTGTATATATGGAGAAAGAGAAAAACATAGATATACATGTATATGCATACATACATACACAGATACACATGTACATACATATGTATGTTTGTATATGTGTGTGTACATATGAGATTCCTTATTCAAAAAATCCACGTCTCCATCATAAAATGAAGGACATATAGGCAGACAGCAGTCCATCTGGGAAAAAAGTTCTGATTTTGGCGTAATTTGGTTTGATTTTTAGTAAACCTTTAATTCAAAATGGTTCTGACACTGAAAAAGCAAGGGTCATTTATTAAATGCTCACTTCATACAATCTACTTTTCTATGAAGTTAAAAGATTCAGAGATGACTCCTTGTCAGGAACATTACAATGAAGAGTCCTTTCACATGGTTGGATTAGTCAGCCTCTTTGAGGTCCCTTCCAGGTTTCAAAGTCTATAATTTGGTGAGGCAATTACAACTCAACCCCTAATCTTATGAATTATGAAAATGAGAACCTATTCAGCCACCATATTTTCTTTAAACATTTTTCTTCCTAGAAATGTTCAAGCTGTTTTTAATGAATATACATTAATTTTTGGTCAATGTATTCACATTTATATATGAATGTTATGGTTTAACAGAGCCTTTCCTTAAAATATGTGAAATATGGAAAGTAAACAAGCAAGATTTGTAAAACCCTTATTGGATACTTGACACCATACTAAGCCTGGAGGAAAACATTGAAGCAGAAATAACTCTGTGGGTCCTCAAAAAGCTCACTTTTTAATGGGGAATATAATTTTTAAAATAAGGTGAAAGAGGGTCGGGGAGGGAGGTAGTATCTGTATGGGGAAAATGGTGGAAAAAATTTAGAAAGTCAATTTGGGTCTGGGGAAGAAGGAAGATGTGGATAATCTGAGCACTTTTCTTAAAATGGAGGTTCTGGGAGAAGCCAACCAATCAGAAGTGCCCACAGGAGCACAGTACTTCCAGTGTGAGGAGATTGTTGTGATTTGGAGGGAAAAGTCCTGGGAATCAGGATTAAAGCCTGGAGAAGAATACAGATAGACTGGAGGAGGGATGAATTCCTAACTTCTTTTGAAACAACTCAGAAGTCACCTCCTTCAAGAGAGGTTTCCTGGTCCTTCAATCTGCTATTGCTTTTCTGCTAGTGTTATGTCCCCTCAGATTTCCTTTCATCTACTCTGTATCAGTCTTTTATCTACATAGATATAGATATATGGATATAGATATAGATGATATAGATAGATGTAGATATGGATATGGATATGGATATGGATATGGATATGGATGTGGATGTGGATGTGGATGTGGATGTGGATGTGGATGTGGATGTGGATGTGGATGTGGATGTGGATGTGGATGTGGATGTGGATATGATATATATATAAATACAGAGACAGAGACAGAGACAGAGATAAAGATGATACAGATACAGATACAGATACAGATACAGATACAGATACAGATACAGATACAGATACAGATACAGATACAGATACAGATACAGATGTCTTCTCCTCTATTAGAATGTAAATTCCTTGAGGGCAGGGACTGTTTCTGATCCTTTAATAATATCTCCATCACTTAGCATAGTATTTGGTATATTAAGGGCTTAATAAATACTTGTTGATTATTTGATTTATTAATTCTGGAAAATATTCTTAGAGCAGAAGGCAAGCTAGAAAAAGGCAAATCAAAAGTTAATTAGGACCTAGAAAGAGTCATGAGAAATGAAACTGTCTCTTTACTGCTGCATGTAGAAAAATAAAATTTAAAAATGACCTACTACCACCGCAACTACCTGAATAATTAAAATGTGGGATTTTATTAATATCTAAATTGAATTTTAGTAATGTCATCATTCACACAATAAATATACACACAAATTGAGTGATCTGCCTCAACTGCTTAGGCAACCCATGCAAAACAAAGAAAACCCAGAAAGGAGTCTATTTCAAAGTCATAATAAAAAAACCAGAAGATTCATAAGTATAAGTAATCAACAAGAATTTTTTTATAAAACTAAAAGCAAGTTTATAGAGAAAAGACCTGAAAAAGAAATGCTAATGCTAACCATATAAATTTATAAATTTTCTCAGAAATAAGAAAGACATGTTGAAGCAAGGAAGGTAACAAATATAGAAAATACATATAAGGAACCCTGTAAGAAACCAGAACTGTTGACACGCATTGAATGATCCTATTCTTTTGTTTATCCCATTTTGGCTCTAAAATAATGCTCAATTACTGAGGAACAAAGCAGGATAATGGGAAAAGGGGACAACCTTAGAGTGAGGATCTAGTTATGACTCTATCAACTTATGTAATATTAAATGGGAGATATTATAAATAACTTCTTTTTCTTCTTTTTTTCTACTTTTAATTTTATTTTTCCAATTACAAAGACAGTTTTTCCAAATACAAAAATAGTTTTCATCAATGAACAAGTTTCAGTATATCAAAAACACAGGTTCAATTAAAAGATTGCTAAGACCTGGGGTCAGACCTGGTTTTAATGTATGCTCTTGAGCTTACTGGCTATGTGACCATGTATAACCCACTTAGCCTCTCAGTGAACCCAGGCAATTCTCTAAGACAGAGGGATAATCATGTTTTTATCTGTATTATAGCAGAATTTCCAAACCAGTTCTCTACAACAGTGTAGTCATAGACTAGAAAACTGTAACTTATTCCTCCCCAGTCCCCTCCTCCTCCTCTTCTTCTTCCTCCTCCATTTCCCAATCAATTAGCTAAACCCTGAGCAATCTGCCCTTAATTGTTCTAGGATTATAAATTATTAAATTTAGATTTGGGAGGCAGCTAGATGGTTCAATGGATAGAGCACTGGCCCTGGACTCAAGAGGACCTGAGTTCAAATCCAAACTCAAACACTTAATAATTGCCTAGCTGTGTGACCTTGGGAAAGTCACTCTTAACCCCATTGGCTTAAATAAATAAAAGTTTAAAAAAAGTTAGAGCTGGAAGAAAACTTAAGTCCAACGTTTTAATTTCACAAAAGATGAAACTAAGAACCTCTAGAGGGTAAGTGACATGTCCACTACCACACAACTAATAAATGTCAGAGATGAAATTTAAACTGAAATTTAGTAGATATTTGGAGATATATATATGTGTATATATATATATATATATATATATATATATATATATATATATATATATATATATATGGTATTCAATTAAGATCTCTGGTGTGTGGGTTTCTCCAGTCCTTTCAGGGCTGATTATTTACCTCTGGTGTCATCCTTCATCAAATTCTCACCTATGGCTCCAAGAAGATGTAAAGTATGCAGAGGCCACACCCCAGAAAACCATCTTGGCAGTTTTGCTAAACCAGGTTGAGGATAGCCAACAGGCTTCAAATTTTCAATGAGTTAGGAGGATGTCCACCCCAAGTACATGAAGACTTTTCCTGGTGGAATGGGCAACTGAGAACGATTTGTTCCAATGATCAATGAAAAAGGCTGAAACAGGTTCTGTCAAGACATCTAAGATGCCAAGGTCAACTACTGTGACCTAAATCATGGCTAATCATCCTGACTTTTATCTTGGCAATGGGTGGATTTCAAGGACCCCAGAAGAAAGAGTGAGGCCACTACCTGATGCAACCTTGCCCCAGTTAAATCCAATTCACCCACAAGTTAAACCTTCACCCTGCAATGGCATTGGTTCTCTTCAAAAATGAAGGACAAACAAAAAACAGCAGGTATTCAATAAACATTTGTAAAATTGATCTGAATTGATCTAAAAGACGCACAAGAAAGACTCCTATTACAAACTAAGTCATCTTAATAAGTCGCAAACCAATTATCAACCTAAATAGATGGCAAAATTCATAGGCTGTTTCAATCAGATCAATACAAAAGTTCCATATTAAGAATAATGTATTTAAATGGTCCCCTATCCTATCATGTTTCTTGAGAATTTCAGTTCATGCTCTGCTGATATTTAGATATGTCAACACAACTAAGAAGTGACAAGCACACTGGAAAATAAAGAGATAGCCGTGTTGTACATTATTGCAGGTGATCAGAAGTCAGACCTAAAACCTTAGAAGAATTGAAAATTATTAGAAAGAATTCCCTCAGCTAAACTTCTAGACCCTGAAATCTTATGAACCCAGAAAAAAAGGTAGGTCAGCTACACAGCATCTGAGGGGAAGCTAGAAGGACCTAAGTAATAGAAAAGAGCCAAGACCATTTAGGAGATACCAATCACACATAATAAAGCATATCCTTTTTCCTGGAGGTTACAGTCAGTTGGAAGATGCAGTTTAGACATTCCCTGCACTATGATTTATTGGGATACTTGCAAGTTCATTGATATAGTTCCACATGACTGCCTGCCATACAAACAAAACTACACAATTCTAAAACAGAAGCATTTTTTTAATGTAGAAGTCCAATGTGGTAATTAACAAAACTAAGTAAGACCTCAAATAAGAGTCTTATTCAAACACCAAAGGATTTAGAATGCTCTGATTTTTTGAGGAGGACCTGATATTTTGATTGCTCAAGATTTCCCCTTAAATGAGCCTATGTTTAATTCTCCATTCCCCCTCCACAAAATGTTTCTAAAGTGCCCAAATGAAAGAAGACTCTAGACTGTCACCGAAGGGAAATCATTGAAATTCCAAATATGTCAAAAAATTTTAAATTTCTTAAACAAAGAAGAATTGGGTGTAAAAAAATTCTTTTTTGTAGAACAATTGATCTTATGATTAGAAAGATGAGAGATGGACAGACAGAATTGGAGAGACATAGACAGAGGAGGTCAATAATTAAGTCTTTACAGGCTTAAGTTCTGACGTTATAAATAAATGCAAGCAAACCAGTTGCAACCTTCATTCTCACAACAGTGCAAGGGAGTTCTGGAAAGGAAAGAAAGAGGAGATGACCAAAATGAAAAGAAGTTGGGAAGTGGGTTGGGAGGTATGAAAGAGAACAGAATAAGGTCAAATTTGGTATAGCAAAGTCAAGAGGGATTCCTGGGGCAGAGTCTAGATTTTCTAGTGGAGTAGATGGACTTAGTGGAGCCAATGGAGAGATGTCTAGGGATATGCAGAAGCAGTTCCATCACTTGAGTTAGGTGTAGTATATTCTCCCTTCTCCCTAAGCCAATACTGAATGAAAGGAAGAAGCAATCTTCTACAAGAAAAGTTTTAGGAGCAGCTAGGTGGCATAGTGGATAAAGCACTGGCCTTGGAGTCAGGAGTACCTGGCTTCAAATCCAGTCTCAGACACTTAATAATTACCTAGCTGTGTGGCCTTGGGCAAGCCACTTAACCCCGTTTGCCTTGCAAAAATCTAAAAAAGAAGTTTTAGAAGTTATGTCCTCCAATATCTTCTCAGTGTTTTAGGACTAATTCTTTCAATTCTTAACTTAACAATTATGCACTATTGAACATGTCTCTTCTACCACAATAAGAAGCCACACTTGCTAGGACTCATCCCAAATAAATTCCTAAGAAATATCTACCTAAGAATAGATCCTCTGGTCAAGGAACTTCAATGTCTTCCTCTTGTCTTTAGGATTAGATGCAATCTCTACTTGTCACTAAAAGGCCTTTCCAATCTGGTTCCAATCTATCTTTCCAGATATAGATCACATTACTTATTCAAGAACTATTAACTTCTAGCCCTACTATCCTATGTGTAAAGCCCTGCATATGATGCTCCATCTTTGACTTCCAAGTTTTCCTACCTGCTTCTTCCTACATCTGTAATACATTCTAACCTCGCTCTGCAACTTAAAATGCCTACCTTCATTAAAAGATAGATTGAAGGTTCATTCCCTACTTTAAGTCTCTTGTTGGCCTCACCCAAAAGCTTTATTTTTTTATCTGCATATATGTTTCTTTTCCTCCTAACAGAGTATAAGCACCATGAGGGTAACGGCTGTTTTAATTTTTGCTTTTCTAGCCACAATTCTCAATAAGTTAAGGCAAATCAACAATAGGAAACACCTTCCTTGTGACAGGCACTGAATATTCAAATACAAGCCAAAAGGCCATGCTAAATATTGGCTCATGCATAGCAGGCCCTGCATCAATGCTTGCTGAATTAAACCGAACTAAATGCTAGACTAGAAAGAATTAGACTCTTGGAAATGAAGACTAGCATCTCTTGCCTCCTTTACACTGGGGAGAACAAGTATACCCTTTCACACCCGGGTTCAAGGGCAGAGTTCCCATTCTATACATGGCCTTCCCAGGCAGTTAGATCCCAGAAGGACTTTCAGCCCTAGGATGGACAAAGACAGCAAGTCAGGGAGCACATTCCTATCAGAAAAATCTATGTACTTTGCAACCACCATTCATAGCTAGAGGCATGACTGTTGGGGTAGCTGAGCCTTTCTCTAGGGCCCACAAACAAAAGGCCAGCTGCCTGGGGCATGGCAAAGGGAAGGTTTGGAGAAGATACCTCCTCCCTGGTGGCTGGAAGATGCCCTTATTAGTGCCCTCCTCGTCAGCGGTGGAAGAATCAAGCTGACATTTTTAAATTCCTCTCCTAAACTCTGATATTCTCTGTTGCCAAGAAGCATTACAGGAATGTCAACATTTCAGATCCACTGGTAAGGATTACTATTAGTTATTCAAACACTTTGGCATCCTTCTGGTTAAAATGTGATAGAATACAAACAATAATGGATTAAAGTATATATGTTTATATTTATAACACATATAAATAGATACAAAGATATATACTCACATATATATTCCCACACATTTACATATATGTGTATATAGATATAGATATATATGAATTGGCATTGACCTATGGACAGCTATTATGTTCTTAAAACTCTTTAAGGAAATACCACTTGAACACTGTCCTCCACTGTGACAATCCTGACTATGACCAAATGAGATCATTATAACATCCCTTTCCATGGCTCTGTCTATACTGGAGGGTGGAGTGGAGGTTGGTCTTATGATTTCATCATTGCTGGGAATACCTGGCAGGTATATTTCTTTCTCAGCAGCTCATTTTCAACTTAAATTCTTAGGCAGCTATGAGGGAAAATGGCCCAAGGTCACAAATTTAGTAAGAATCAGAGACAGGGCTTTGAAACTGGGCTTTCCGACCTCCAAAGATGGCTTTCTACCCACTAAGCTCCTATATGACAAAATCAAAAGATTTATTTTTGTTAGGTGAAATTGGCACAAAGATCATAGGATCATGGAGAAAAGGAGGGAATTTCCGGTCTCAGGTGATATAGCCTCAAGAGGATCAGACTATAAACACAAAGGATAAAGGAGGAATCGATGAGTTTTTCCATAACCCCACAGGGATGTGTAAATAACTTCATTCTCTCTAAATTACCTGCCTTCTCTCCTTCTTATCTCTTCATTCTGTCTCTTGACACTATTCTGAATAATAGGAGATAAAGGCTGATGAGAAGGAAGGAGAAATAAAGTGGAGGAAGGAAGAGCAGAGACAGAAAATGAAGCATTATGTGTGAGAATATAAGTGGACTAGAGAATTCACAGAGGGAACTGCAATGTCAGTTCCCTGCTAGTTATAAATCTATTTTATTATCATCTATCTTTTAAAAATCTATGACCCCAAGGCAACGAGGTGATGCAGTAGTTAAAATACTGGCCCTGGAGTCAGGAGAACCCAAGTTCAAATCCAGTCTCAGACACCTGGGCAAGTCACTTAATCATAATTGCCTCCAAAAAAATTATGACCCATATTAAGTTAGAAAATGTTTAGAAGAAAGCAACTCAGATAATGGTAGGTCTCAAAATTATGCAATAGAAAAATTTTTGAGAGAAAGGGGATTGTTTTACCTTCAAAGCAAAGAATTGGGGGGGGTGGCGTATTCACTGTTTTCAAGTTTGTCTTCTTAATACAAGTCACCTGAAAATGGGAGGCAATTTATTTGGACTCTAGAGAGCAGAATGCAGACTTTGCCAGAAGAATGGATTGCCTCTGGATCTTGAGGACTTCCTTTCCCTGAAGATCTTCCAACAGAGACTGGAGGGCCAGTGGGATTTCTTATTTAGAATACCAAGAACTCCTCTGGGTCACCTTCTAGCTCAGAGATGCTGGGTTTTTTCCTATATGTTTAACGTGTTCACTCGCTGCATCGATACTTACAGTTAGCATTTATCGTCTTGAATTCCACTAACCAAACCCTGATATTATCTGCCTTTTATTGTGTTCCATTAAAGCATAGATTGACTTGATGATGACATATCAGATGTACTATTCTATTGATTTTCACCAGTTTTTCCCAAGCCCATACCTTGTGCAAAGTTTGTAGCAGGGAAATTTTTATTCCTTATTATTATATATCTTAAGCTCTGCCAGAATGGTAAGGAAGATCATTTCAAAACTGAGGAAAGCCACTTGCTACCATGTTCTTGGGTAGTTTTTAGATTTAACCAGTCTGGTCTTGGTTTCCTCATCTGTAAAATTAAGGGGCTGGACAGGATGATCTTGTTAATATCCCTCCCATCTCTAAACTCTGATCCTATAATGAACTTTTCATTGCATATTAGCTATGCTCATTTTTCTTTATTCGGCATATCTTAGAATCATTGGATTGGTTGATTTCACCCGGTTTCATGTTGAACTATACCATATAGGAGTGTTAGGCCTAAAGTCAGCAAGACATCTTCTTGGGTTCAAATCTGACCTCAGACACCAAGTTATGTGACCCTAATCAAGATACTTCACCCTGTTTGCCTCAGTTTCCTCACCTGTAAAATGAGTTGGAAGAAAGACATGGCAAACCATTCCAGTATCTTTGTCAAGAAAATTCTAAATGGGGCCAGAAAGAGTTGGACACAACTGAAAAAACAACTAAATTATAACAACTAGGTGGTGCTGTAGTTAGAGTTCTGAACCTGGAGTTAGGAAAACCGGAGCTAAAACCCAGTCTCAGATTGTATTAGCTGTATGATTCTAGACAAGCCATCTCATTCCTGTCTGCCTCAGTTTCCTCACTTGTAAAATATAAATAATAATAATGGCATCTACTTCCCAGCATTGTTGTGAAGATAAAATGAAATAATATTTATAAAGTGCTTAGCAAAATGCCTAGCATCTGAGATTGTTTTGCTATCATGTTTGTCTTTTCATGACTTTTGGGGGGCTTTCTTGGCAAAGATACTGAAGTGGTTTGCCATGGCCTCCTCCAGCTCATTTTATAGAAGAGGAAACTGAGACAAAAAAGGATGAAGTGATTAACCCAAGGTCACACAACTGGTGTCTGAGACCAGATTATAATTCATGAAAACTAGTCTTTCTGACTTCAGACTTAGCCCTTTATCCATGGAACCTCCTTATTGACTTAAGAATAAAGTTGGAGAATAATAAATGATTGTTTTCTTCCTCTGTGTCTCCAGTCTCCCTAGGCAGATGAAGATCATTCTATTTTTAAATTAACAGATGCACAGAATTTGATAGTAGTAAAGAACCTCAGAAATTATCTAGTCTAATCCATATCCCAAAATTATCAGCATTATTGATACCTTGCAAATAGCCACTGTCTTCTTCCAAGAATAGGAAACTCACCACTCCTCAAGAAGGTTCATTCCAACATGTCTCTAAATGTACATGTCTCTAATTGTTAGGAAATGTCTCTTCATTAAGTGTGAAATGACCTCTTTGTTTTGCTCCTAATTCAACCTTCTGGGGCCAAAATAGAAGTAGTCTTGGAGATAGCTGCCACATCTCTCTTCAGTCTTCACTACTCCAGTCTTAAGCAGAGCCTATTTCCTCAATCAGCCCTTCTGTGACATGGAATCATGACCATTTATCAGATTCCTCCTGAACACTCTCCACTTTATCCAAACTCATCTTAAAATGTGTTGTCTAAAACTGAACATAATACACTATAATTCAATTCAACAAAAAATAATGAAGTACCTATGGTGTGTCTGATATTTCCTGCTCTAGATTCTGACAATAAAAGACAGGAGGGAAGTTTTCTCCTTGAAGGGATTTATATTGGGACATGGGGACTGCAGCATGGGGAATGGGGGAAATTATAAGTAAATGCAAAATATTAACAAAGCAGATTGAGAGTAAAAGGGCCTTAAAAACTGAAGATTTAATTCAATTTAATCATAAGAAATAATTTCTTCAAAACAGAAGTTTCCCATGTTATTATCTGCCAAATCCGACTTCTAGTATTCAACAAAATTATATTTTATAACTTTTTGTTCTACTCTCAAAACCTAGCTCTGCAACTGAGCCAGTGATGTGATATTGAGCAAATCACCTCCCTCTCTGGGCCTCAATTTCCTCATTTGTAACGTAATGGAGTTGGACTAGATAAGGTTTCTCCTAGATGTAAATCTGTGGTACTCTCATCCAGATTACATTAAAATACAACTTTCCCTACAAGAGGCTAATTCCAGCTTCCTTAACATTTCCTCAAAAGTAGGGTTGAATTATTGCTACACATGAAGCCAAGGAAAATGTTAAGATGCCAGGCCACTGAGTGTGGGATGGAGGAAGAGATGGAGTTTCCAAGACAGGGAGTCACAGCTCTCACCCCCATAGAGCGGTCAGGCAAAGGAGGTAGCAGAATCACAAACAAACCCACATGAGGTTTGCCAAGTCCACCACATAATCACAGCCAACAACAGAATCATCCATGCCAGGGAGAGAAGAGGACGATGATAGCTATCTCACTATAGGTGGCCCAGCTGTTGCTACATTTTCTTACCACTTAACTACCATATAATCAATCACCACCCAGAAATAAAAGCCAAAAAACTCTCCCTTGGTGAACGGTTGGTCAAAGGCTCATCCTCAAACATAACAGGGTTAGTCTTGTTATTGGAGTTTTTTGACTATGGATTGGGCAAGCACTAGAGGCCTTCAAAGCCACAGAAAAAGAGTTTGAGCATTTCCTTCCTGCTAGTCATCTATGTGAGTTTTGTGCACCACTCTGAGCTCCTATATTACTTGGCTACAACCCAGTCCTCCAGAATGCAGCAATCAAAAGCAGGAGAGGATCTCTGTAAAGAGAAGTTCCCTTCGTTTATGAGACTACCCGAACCCTGCCTTTGTATAAAGTATCTGGGTTCAAATCCTGATTTGGACATATACTTCCTGCCTGATCTTGGACATCTTTTCACATCTTTAGAAGATGAGGAGGGGACCAGATGTTCTTGGAGGTCTCTTCCATCTCCAGGTCTATGATCTAATGATTTCCCCTTCATTTTAATTTTATTTTTCCACTGTGACTTGAACAGCAAATAGAAACATATCAATATATAAAGCTATTCTATAAGAAAACTCTTAAAAAGCTACAACAGGGGGGAAAAAGTTCATTACACCAGAATCTTGTGCAGATGATATTATCCTGTGATGAAGTCTTCTTTTATCAATCAATATTATGTGCCTAATCTCTGCCAAAGTCTATGCTAAGAGATGGAGATAAAAAAAAGAGGCAAAAGACAATCTCTATCCATAAGATGCTTACAGTTCAATGGAGGAAACAACATGCAAATAAATAAATGTTGATGATGATGATGAAGAGGGCCCCTAAGTGGAATGGATAGAGCACCAGTCCTGGAGTCAGGAGCACCCAAATACAAATCCAGCCTCAGAAACTTGTGATTCACTAGCTGTGTGAGCTTGGGCAAGTCTCTCAACCCTGATTGCCTTGCCTCCAGGGCCATCTCCAGTTGTCCTGATGCATATCTGTACAATTCAAACATGAAAATAAATAAATCAAAAATAAGTTATAAATACACAGGATGAATAGGAAAAGAATTAACAGAGAGAAGGCACTAGGCTTCTGGGAAAAGATGAGACTTTAATTGGGACTTAAAGAAAGTCATCAAAGCCATTAGGTAAGGATAAGGAGGTTTCCAAGCATGAAGGTCAGTCAGGAAAAAAAAATTGTCCAGAGCTGAGAGATGAAGCGTCTCATTTGTGGAACAGTCAGGAGGTCGGTGTCATTAGATCCCACAGTGCACATCAGTGAGTAAGGTGTAAGAAAACTGGGATGGTGGGAGGTAGCTAGATAATGATACATTCAAAGAAGTCCTGCAAATGCATTATGAACACTGACTCCTTTATATCCCATCCAGTAAGAGTCAAGTCTAATCTGGATAATATAAATCAATCTGGATATGACAGGCCACGGAGCAGCCAATTCATATTCATTCACACAATGGGTTATATTCGAAGATTTCCTGGAGCTATACTTGAATTCTGACATTTGACTTCAACATAATCTTAGGTAAAACATGTAACACCTCTGAGCATCGGTTAATTTATTCATTAAATGGGAATAATTATATTTGCTCCCATGGACTATGGAAATACTTATTATTGGTAACTTTGTGACTGCTTTGAATATTTAAAATATATTGGGGTAAACAGCAATATATATATATGTATATATGTATGTATAAAATTTAAAATAAATGCAAAGATAAAAATATAATGGAGGAGAGACTAGCACTAAGGATGGAGGAGATCAGGAAAGGGACCACTTAAACTGTGTTTTGAAGGAAAGTTGGTATGTCAAGGTGAGGAAGCAGAGTATTCTAACCATAGGAATCAACCTGTATGAGAACGTGGAGACAAGAGATGAATGAATGTTTTTTGTATGAGAACATCAAAAGTATCAACATGACTAGACCATAGAATTGTGAATGGTGTAATGTAGAATAAGCCTGAAAAATCAAATCTGGAAGAGTTTTAAATGCTAAAAATGAGGCATTCGCATTGCCTCCTAAAGGTAATAAGAAGCCAGTGAAGTTTCTGTAGGCAAGAAGCAGCTTAGTCAATGCATTGCTTTGGGACTATCACTCTGGCTGTAAAGAAGACAAATTCCACAGAGGAGAGATGGAATATAGGGAGATAAATTCAGTAGATTAATGCAGTGGTGGAGGTAAGAGATGATGAGGGTTGAAATAAAGATGATGTCCATTTGAATGGAGAGAAGGGAATGATTATGAGCACCATGAAGGTACAATCCATAAGATTTGGCAACTGAGTGCATATAAGAGGTGAGGGAAAGTAGGTAATAAAAGATGACTCTAAGGTTCAAAACTTGAGTGAAAGGAAGAAAGACCTCAAGTGAAAAAATTCAGAAAAAGGATTGGTTGGGGGAAGGGTAATGAGTTTTGTTGTGGACAGGTTTGGATGTCTATGGGATATCAAGTTGAAAATATCCATTAGGCACATAGTGATGTAGGATTTGAGCTCAAAAGAAAGACCAGGATTGAGTGATACATTTAGGATAGAGATGATAACTGAAGACCCTACTGCACAAGTCAGGACTATAAAACCAGATTGGTATTCTATTGTCATTCCATTGGCATATATAATTTTCAAAGAACTAAGAGCAAGAGTCTAAAGAGAAAAGAGAAGTAATTCTATGAATTCAGTCCAGCACAGAACCTAGAGAGACATTTGCAGGTAGGAGTCAGAACATGGATTAAAATCCTGCAAAGGAGCCTGAGAAGGAGTGGTCTTCAGGTAAGACAAGAGTAAGGTATGCCAGTTATTGGGTTGTGGTTTTCAGTTCTCCATACAGTTTAAAAAATTAAACTATATAAGTCCAGGGATCAAAAGCAAACTGGACCTCCCACTTTACCAGAATGAGTCTTTGAGAGGAGACATACTTTTGATTATCACTTTTAAAACAGGGGAATTAAAAAACCCAATGAAAACATAATTTTATTTCAGCATGTCTTCAGCCAAAATCTGTTATTTTTTAGCTATCGACTAAGAATAACAATAAATAATAAAATGAATAAATAAAAATAAAATTCTGTCCCTAAGAAAGTTCCATGCATGGCTCTTCTCAGCGCCAAAACCAAAAGATGCCTATTTGACTCACTTTAACCTAACACTTTATACCACAGCTATCCACAATATAGTAATCAAAATTACATGGCAAGGAAGAAGGAAGGAAGGAAGGGAGGAAGGAAGGAAAGAAGGAAGGAAGGAAGGAAGGGAGGGAGGGAGGGAGGGAGGGAGGAAGGAAGGAAGGAAGGAAGGAAGGAAGGAAGGAAGGAAGGAAGGAAGGAAGGAAGGAAGGAAGGAAGGAAGGAAGGAAGGAATATGGGAGGGAAGGAGGGAAGGAGAGAAAGAAAAGCATCTTAGATTTTCTGTTGTCATAATAGCAAACATGATAGGATAGAGAGAATTCAGTTGTATTCAATAAGTCTATTAATAAATCATAGAGTTAGGGACTGCACCAGTCATTTCATTGTTACAAGGAACTTTATGTAAAGGAATTATAATCTAGAGTTACCCAAGGTATTGAGAGGTTAAGTAATTAGCCCAGATTCATACAACCAGTGTATATCATCAGTAGAACTTGAACCCAAATTATTTTGTTCAGAAGCCACCTGCTATGCCAAGTCATCCCTTACTAAAAAGCTATATTTCTTTGTTCTCTGTTAGTAAACTTATCAAGAAGTGAAAGCTTGGGGCAACTAGGTGGTGCAGTCGATAGAAGACCAGCCCTACAGTCAGGAGGACCTAATTCAAATCCAGTCTCAGGCACTTACTAACTGTAAAACCATATTGCAAGGAGAAGGAAGAAGAAGAAGAAGAAGAAGAAGAAGAAGAAGAAGAAGAAGAAGAAGAAGAAGAAGAAGAAGAAGAAGAAGAAGAAGAAGAAGAAGAAAGGAGGAGGAGGAGGAGGAGAAGGAGAAGGAGAAGGAGAAGAAGGAGGAGAAGAAAAGTAGCATGGCATAATAATAAAGATGTACCTAGAGGTCAGGAAGCGCTGGCTCCGATATCTACTAAGTAGGAGAGACTAAACAAGTCCCTTAACCTCTGCCCCAGGCAGATCTCTGACATTATTAGTGACAGAGGAGACAGAGTTAGATTTAGATTCAGAGGACTTCAAATACCAAATCTACCATTAATTACCAGTATGACTGTGGGCATTACCTACAGGATCAAAGTTTTAAACCTAGAAGGAAGCTTAGAGGTCATTGAGTCCAATTCCCTGACTTTACTGATGAAGAAACAGTCTGAGAGACATAATAAGGGACTAGTTAAGAGCTGCTAAATATGTGAAGCAGGATTCTTCTTCCTGTCTATAGCAACACTTGTAAAAGATAGAGATTGGACTCAGTGATCTCTAAGGACTCTTGACCTTCTCAGACTAAGATTCTTTGCTCCTTTTACTTCAGTTTTGGAGGGTATGCCAATGTACATTTGTGGTAGCTGTTTCCACACTGGGTTAATAAAATGACAATGAACTCCCAAAAGAGTTGAGAAAAAGATCAATAATGCCAGTCCAAAAATTCTGACCATTCATAATCAATTGCAATTGTGGACACTGGTCAAGCAGACCGGTTTGGTGAAACCCCTACTGACCCCCCCAAAAAAAACATTGGAGTCACTGGAATGGCAATTAGCCAGCGTTGTGGAAGAGGGAGAAGAGCTGAACAGGAAAAAAGCCTGATGAGGCAAATTGCCTTTAATTATCCCCAAACATGTTCTTCTCTTCCTTTGGTGCCATAAGACCCCCTGGAGTTCCAAAATAAAATAAGCCGTCTTTTTTGCTTTGCTCTTTTAAATGGGAACATAATAGCCGCTATGGAAACATTCTTAATCAATGGTATTAAGCTCCCGGCCGCTTGGCTTCCCCTGAAATTGCCCGGGTTCCTTATTACCAAGGGGTGGGAGAAGTCAAGTTACTCTTTCACTCCTTCTTAGTGAATTAAAATATTAATTACAAAATACGTTATTTTTATCTTATGGCTAAAGCTATTAGTAACTACTGCTGGGGGAAAAAGGAGGGGTTCATTTTGTGCTGGAGCCATTGGGCTAACAAGGCTTCATGCTTCCTTCTGAGTCTTGGGAAATCAAATCAACTCCTGAAATGTAGTATTTTGAGAATCGTCTGAAACAAAACAAAATAAAAAAAAAGTTCAGTTATTTTTTTTTATCTTGAAGATAAGGGTGTAATTAAAGTCAATTTAATCTTAAGATAGTGACATGTGGCCAACCGGATGAGGCCCACAAGTAAATGCCAGGTTTTGGCAAGAATGGGTCCTTTCATTCCAACGACAACACTTAGTCATTGATCTTATTATACTCATAGTATCATGTTCCAAGGTCCATGGCTGAGCAACCCTCACTGGGGAAGGCAGGAGGCATGACCTCACCAGGCAGAATTAGATACAAAGGGCATATAAGGACCAGAACACACAACAATAAGGACAGAAGAGCTATCCTTGGTGGATGCACATACCACAGGTCTTTCTGGTAACTTCCCCCAGACAGATGAAGAGCCAAGTCCTTCAGTGTAAGGAGAAACTTCCTAACAATATCCCAAAGAGTAATACAAAATATTCCATCATCAACGTCTAAAGGCATCTTTAAAAAATGTCTTTCTAGACCCGAAACTGTCTCCTTTTTCTCATCCAACTCTTGGAACTCTTCAAAGTTAATGTAAGGCTTTGCCAAAAAATGTTTAACGACCAGGGTGAAAAAAGAAACTGTATATCTAACACACTTTTTTTTTAAGTTGAATGTGCATTCTTAACATTTTCTCCATCACATTTTTAAGCCTGGGCGATCAACAAGACCATAAATCAAGCAAAGGGAGGATGCCCAGTGTGTTAGAAAGGAAAGTCCTTTTTTCAGTTATGGTCTGGATAAGAGATTAGCCGGGGTCCAGTGTGACTTAGAAATTCAGTGATTCTATGAGTATATTCTCCCATGCCCCACAGTTTCATTATGGTAATTGTTATGGTTTGTCCTTTATTCTCAAGACCATGACACCAGGAAGGTGATGCCATGACATGCACAAGAATCGGATTTGAGTTGGGGAGAGTGGGGGAATTCTAAAATTCAGTGATTCTATGAGTCGATTCTCCCATGGCCCCCTCCCTCCCACCTATCCCTAATTTCATTATAGTGATTAAAAGAAGTAGTCTGATATATGATGAATAGATTTCTCAGCTTGGAATCAGGAAACTCTGGGTTCAAATCCTGTCTCTAAAACTCAATAATTTTATGGTTCTAAGTCAATTAACTTATTGATCAACTTTATATTTGAGCTGAATACATACATACATACAGACAAACACAAAATGTGTATTTGTAATTTTTCCCAATAAAATGTGAGTTCATTGGGATTAATTCTTTCATACATTTACTTGTATTCCCATTGCCCAGAATTGGCAAATAGTAGGCACTTAATAAAAACTCGTTGATTGATCTTTGCAGCATAGGCAGCACTCGAGGAATTATAAACTAATTCAAGATAGCCTTATGATCTCTATTGGTAAAGGGCAATCTCAGTCTAAAAAAATAATCAGAGACTCTTCACGTATGCTCTATAAATGAGATGATGTATATGTCTGACTTTCCACATTTATTTATATATTCTTTATTCTCTTACTTCCCATGAAAGATTGATTTTGTTCATTTACATAATTGTTCATTTATTCATTATTATTTTTGTTTGATTTTTGATAAAGATTCAGAGAGGGCAAATAGGTAACACAGAGGTTAGAACATTGAGCTTAGAATTAGGAAGGTCAATCTTCATGAGTTCACTTACCAGCTATACTGGGCAAGTCACTTATTTCTTTTTGTCTCAGTTCTTCACTTGTAAAATGAGAGGAGAAAGAAATGGCAAACCTCTCTAAGTAACTTTGCCAGGAAGGCTCTCAATGGTCACAAAAAGTTGGACACAACTGAAACAATTCAACAAAGACACAGAGAAAGGAAGAAATCTCCAAAGCCTAGGCCTGGTCAGGTAGTTTTGCCTTCTCAATAAGTTTAACTTGATTTTTCCTCCCAAATTCTTGTTTATAATAGAGTCCAGGCACCATCTACCTCAGTTGATCTGAAAGTCATAATGCAAACTTCTTTTTTTTAAATTTATTTATTTGTTTTCATCCATATGTACATGTATATTTTTTAAGTTACAAAATTTCCTACCATCCTCCCTTTCCACCCTGCTCCCCTCAGCGGTGACCAGTCAGGTTAGCATTGTACATACATATTTTTGATAAACATGTTTACAGATTAGTTATTTTTGATATGAGGAATCAGGATTAAAGAAAAGAGATACATAAGAGATAATTTTTATAAAATTTTCATCAGATTCTAAAGGATTTTTTTTGTGTTTTGTTTTGTTTTTCTTCCTCTGAATGAGAATATCATAGTTCATGGTCTGTTTGAACTACTAAGAGGAGCTGCTTCCATCAAGGTTGTCCATCTCACAATGTTGTTGCTGATGTATACTGGTGTATTGTTCTCTTGGTTCTACTCCCTTCATTCAGCATCAGATCCCATAAGTCATTCCATGCTTCTGTAGAGTCCAACCATTTATGGTTTCTTATAGAACAATAGTATTCCATTTGATTAGCCATTCCCAAATTGATGGACATCCCCTCAATTTCCAATTCTTTCCCACTACAAAAAGAGCAGCTATGAATATTTTGCAACATATAGGACTTTTCCCTTTTTTAAAATAATTTCTCCCATCTCTACTGTTCAGTGCAAAAATTTAGATAGAGATGTCCTAGTAAAGAGAAGTGGTAGAACTTATTCCCCCTTGGACCTCGATATACTCACAAAATAACTCTTAGATTTCTGAAAAATCAAAAGCCAGCAGACATGCTTTATGGGTCCTTGTCTATATGTCTGACATCTTTTTTCCTTCTACTCTCAGAAGAGAAGGGGCTCAATGCATGAAAAATAGCCTACTGAACTGAACTGAAAAGATCATTGACCCTGGAATCAGTGGATCAAAGTTCAAAATTCACCTCTGTGATTCACTACCTCTGTGACCTTGGGTGAACAGTTCAGCCTCTCTGGGCCTTATATGTAAAATTATTAGCGTTGGCCAGATGACCTCTACACTACCATTCAGAACTCGATTTACATTCTTGGTCTCTTGTGCAACAAATAATAATGCCACTTCATAGACAAAATGTTGGATTGAAAGACCAGAGTTTGAAGATCAACTCTGATTTATTTTTTCTGAGACTTGGGATGAATCACTTTATCTGTTTCAGCCTCAGTTTCCTCATCTATAAAAAGGGGATTGTAACATGTATTATTTTTTTCACAGTATTTAGAAACAAAATGTAAGATGCTACATAAATGTGAACTATTAAGGATTCCAATCATAAAAACTCACTTGCTCTCTTAAAGAACTATTTGGATATGAGTTAAGAGGCTCAGTAACTCAACAACAACAGAACAACAAGCAGAATGGACAGAAAACTCTTCCTGGGGCTAAGACTTGGGTTTGAATTCTACTTCTGACATCTACTAATTATATGACCATAGGCAGAACCCTTCAGTTCTGTAGGCCTCAGTATCTTCATCTGTGAAATAGTAATAATAATAATAATAATAATAATAATAATAAAATCCACTCCCACAAGGCTATTATAAATATTAAAGGAGAAAGTTTTCCACTTCCTCGATTGTTTGGGTCTTCCTCCTTTTGTTGTTTATCAGTTGTTTCAATCTTATCTGAAACCTCAGTGACCCCATTTGGGAAGAAGGCAATATGTACACATTTAAGAATAGATACAAAATGATCCTATGCTCCTCAAAAAAACAAATCATCTTGTATCTATTCTCTATGTTCTTATATGTGTTGTCTTCTTTTGTTAGAAGGGAAGATTCTTGCTTTTGAGTTGTTTCCATAATGTATTTCTGTCTCCAGAACCTAATACGTTTAAAGCATGGGAGTTAGAAGGCACTTGATGAGTGCACATTGATTGATAGACATCGTGATGCAGCAACAAATAACATCAAATTTGGAACTGGAGGCCCTTGGACCAGGCCCTACTATTTACTAACCTTTCAGATTTGAGCAAGTCATTCTCCAGGACTCAGTTTCCTTTTTTTTTTTTTTTTTTGCAAAATAAAATGGTTGGGCGGCTAGGTGATGCAGTGGATAAAGCACCGGTCCTGGAGTCAGGAGTACCTGGGTTCAAATCCGGTCTCAGACACTTAATAATTACCTAGCTGTGTGGCCTTTGCCAAGCCACTTAACCCCATTTGCCTTGCAAAAAACCTAAAATAAAATAAAATAAAATAAAATGGTTGAGCTCTGAGTCCCATTCTACCTCTGGAAGTATGATTCTATGAACACCTATAAATAACAACAGTTATGACTTTAAGCTTCATACTCTCTTCAGTTGAACCTAGGCAAAAGAATTGCACCATTGAAAACTATCTTTTACAAACAGGGTTGGTTCTATTAAAGTCACCTGCAGCCAGACTTTGAAGTCTTTCCACATTAATGACAATGGATGTGTACTGTCTCTCCCAGATGGCTTTGCAACCACTGCCACATGTTTTTGGGAGATTTCTGACTTGGGGAAGAGGGACAGCATGGCCACACACTAATATTTTCTCTGTGGGAAACTAATCAGTTTGTACAGGAATCAAACCCCCAACTTTGGCCTTGTTAGCACCACGCTCAAGCCGACTGAGCTAACATGCATCACTTTCCTAATCAAATTTTCTTCACTGGATGTTGTGCATAATTTGTCAAGCTGCTTAGCTTGATGTTTGAAAACATTTCCATATTTTCTATAAGCTCAATCTTTTACCCTTAAACATCTTGTTCAGGACTTTGTGAAGGATCAAATTACCCAGAACTTTGGGTTTGGGGAAAAAAATAAATGGATGGCAAGCCCCTGACCACATTTTCTCCAATCTGTAGCCACCAATTCATATGCCGACAGACTTCTGTGCAGTGGAGGCTTGAAAGCTCAGTGGGTGGACAGAAGGAACTTTTCTTTCAGTCCTTATAGATGCAAATTAGCCCAGGAGAAATGTAATCATTTTATTTCATGAAGGGAATCAGATCAGTTCAAGCCATGACTTGCGCCCAAATTATCTCTCACTTGAACTCTTCCATCACAGAAAACAATACATAGCCAGATGTCTGTGGCAACCAAATTAAAGGTGTTTATAATGAAGAAAAAGAAGAAAAGAAAAGATTATGAAAAAAAGGAGGACTTCATCTCAAAAGACAACAATAAAGATGTTCCTATTCTCTCCTCAGACCACACAAGCAAGATCATACAATATAATTGGGTTAATAATTTGCATTTCTAAACTGCTGCTAAAAAAAAGTTGGTCATTAAACATCAAGCAATTCAAATAGGGTAGAGAGAGAGAGACAGTCAGACAGACAGAGACAGAGATAGAGAGAGAAGAGAAACAGAGAAAAACGAGATAGAGACAGAGAGACAGACAGAAAAAGAGAGACTGAGACAGAGAGTAACAGAACCGAGAGACAGAGAATCCCTATAGATAGGGATAAGAATAGTTATTAACATTGAGAGAGAAAGAGATGGAGATGAGAGAGATAAAGATGAATGGAGCTAAAAATGGATAGAAACAGAGAAAGAGGGAGAGAGATGAGAGATAGCAAGAGATAAAAAATAAAAATGAATAGAAGTAGAGATGAGAAAGTTAGAAATATAATTATAGATGGAGAGGGAATGGAGAAAGTGAAAGAGGTGGAGAGAAGATATGTGTGTGAGTATGTATGTGTATCTATGTAGAGAGATATAAATATAGGTGACTTAGATAGAGATAAAAATGATGTAGATGATATAGAATAGCCAGGGTCCCAACTTAAACAAAGTTTGCCTAATCATAATGGTGTTCTGCTTTAGTCTTTGTTTTCCTGAAACTACACCAAGTTCATACAATTTATAATATTTTAATTTAGTGGAGAAGAGGGGAAGGAATGAGGGTGGATGCAGAGTACCTAGCCATAGCCATCTGGAGGCTGTCATTGCCAGGCTATGCCCTTTCTGAGCTTCCTTTGTTAGCAACCCAACCTCTCAACCCTGAATAAATTATCCAATAAGTCCATCAATAAGCATTTCCTGAGCTTCTACAGTGTGCTCTGTACTGTGACATTCTCTTCGGTGTTGAGATATGAAGAAAAAAATGAACAGTCTAGATTCTCATAGAGATGGGGAATACAACATGTAAACATATAGTTAAAGAGAGAATAAAATACAGAGTAATGTAGAGAGGATGGAGGTGTTATGGAGAACACTGGGGGGAAGGCTAGGAAAGCTAGTTCTGAAGCCCAGTCTTGAAGTGAGTGAAGAAGATGGAAAGAGAGAGAGAGTATCCCAGGCAAGAACAACTAAGTACAAAGGCACAGAAACAGATCTTTGAAGAACAGGATGAAGGCCATTTTGGTAGGCCTTCTCCTCAGGAGAAGAGGGTAACTGTATAATAACACTGGAAAGAAAGTTTAGCCCTGTGTGCAAGACTTTAAAAGCTAAGATAAATATCCATACTATCTTTAAGGTAAAAAATCCAATGGAATAGAAGAGTGGAATAGTCATATCTGAGCTAAAGGAAAATCATTTTGGAAGACTTACTGAAGCAGGGAAGGGATTTGAGATAGAGAGAAGAATTAGAAGAACACTGCAATTTCCCAGCAAGAAGTTACAAAGTCCTTGAACGAAGGCAGTGGCTGCATAGAACTAATACAATAATGTGTGTCCTTCATTTTCAAAGGAGACCATGACATCAAGGAGGTGATGCCATGACAAGCACATGCATTGGTTTTGAGTGAAGGGGATGGTGTGCTAAGTCGCCAGTCTCACTTTCTCCTTCAGAATCATTTGGATCCAGTAGCCAGATATGAATCAGGATGAGTGGAGACTGCTCTGGATGTGAGGCAATCAGGGTTAAGTGACTTGCCCGAGGTCATACAGCTAGTTAGTGTCAGGTGTCTGAGGCTAGATCAGAACTCCCATCCTCCTGACTCCAAGGTCAGTGTTTTATGCACTATACCACTTAGCTACCCTAGCCTTCCTCATTTGTATGGTAGTCAGTATCCCCACCTGTAACACAGGAGGCCTGGGTTCAATTCCCCCACAGGAAGGAGGTTTCATCACAGAAAAAAATACAAGATATGTTATGGAGATAGAAATAAGATTTATCAACTTGGATCCATAGTGTAAAGAAAGAAGAGTCCAGGTAAATAACCAAGTTGCAAACCTAGGAGACTAAATATATAATGGTGCTTTCAATAAACAGTGAAGTTTGAAAGATGAATGAGTTTTGGTGGGAAAGATGAGTTCTGTTTGACTATATTGAGTGAGAGATGTTAATTGGACATCCAGTTTAAAATATCCAAAAGAGGTTGATAATTTGAGATTATAGTTCAGGAGTAAGACAGCTCTGGATAGAACTGGGTACATCTGGGAGACATCTGGGTAGAGATGATAATTAATTCCATGGGATATTTCTCAGTCTTTGTGAAACATATTTAACAAAAAATATGATAGTGGGTTTTTCTATTCCTCTATTCATTGATTTCAATTATTCGAGACTCATCCTCATTCCAGAGTTAGGATATTTGAAGGGAGAGTTTCAGGAGAGATTTGGAAAGAATGACAGAACACAGCAAAATCTCTTCACAAGCAATGAAAATAAGGGGGAAAGAGCTGCACATATTTTCTTTAGTCCAAAATATTCTTCTGTATCTTTAAATCCTTATCATTTTTCAAAGTCCAACTCAAGTTCTTCGTTATTATTGAAGCGTTCCCTGATGGCTTCATCACATCCTGATCTCTACCCTTCTTGACCTCCCATTGCACAAATTATCTTTACTGTACAATTTTAGCATGCAAGTAAAAATATTCTTGTCTTGTTCTCTAATAAATTTACCCCTTTAACCAGATAAGAAGTCCCTCCACACACAATGATTGCCCATAGCTGGACACATAGTAGGAATTCAAATCAATAGATGATTATAGCTGAAACAGATGACTTAAAGTTGGAGCCTATGCTATCAAGGAAATTCTTAGCTTCCATTTTTGATTGTGACAAACATACTTCTCCTTTCCTTCTATGTGGGAGCCCAAACAGGAAAAAAAAAAGATGAATTTCAGTCTCAACATTTCTCTGTGTTAGTGCAATGTTCACAATTTTATATTTTATCTATGCTATTATGGCCGGGTGACCTTTTTATGGGTCAAAGTCTTATGTGAGCACCATAAACCACCTTATGATGCAAGATAACATGATGAAGCAATATCTGCACATGAAAATAAAGCTAAGCGATAGGTCAAAACCCTTTGTGGGATTAGATCCATTTATTGTATACTAAATTGTATACTGAATTGTATTGTATTTTATATATGTGTATGTATACTATATATATTTCGTATGTATACTAAATTGTATACTGAACCTACCAATTAATTGCATACCTAATTGTTTACTGAACCTACCAATTAGGTGTATACTGAATTGTATACTGAACCTACCAATTAATAGTATACTAAATTGTATACTGAACTTACTAATTGGGTAGATTTTCTTGCTAAGTAGAAGAAATTCATGTTAACTTTTAGCTTGCTTAATAAGCATTAAGTTTCCTTTGCATATGACAATTGTATGTGATCTTATACTTTGTCTATTCAAACTCCAAGGGTTTTTTTTTTTCTTTTTTGTAACTTTTACAACATCTTATTGCGTAAGATTTGTCATTCTATAGCTAGCACAACAGAAGCCTTTTCAAGGTCATCCTTAGATAATGAGGAGGAACTGCTCAGAACAACCTCTGGTTCAGATTATAGTCTAGGGCTGCCAAGGATGCTGAATATATTCCAAAACTGAGATAATCAAAATGCCAATCATGAGTTCAGAAAGAGTGTCCTTGAGCTCCATCATCAATATCTTCACAAATAAACTACAGAAGAAGCAAGGTACTCTCACCTAGGATTAAATCAGACATTATTTAGATGGAACATATCCACTAGTTGGAGGAAGAGCAGCAGTTGTATTGCCAGACTGAACACATCCAGTTCCTTCCATCCATCATCACATGGCATAAACTCTAGACCTTCATCATCCTACTTTCCTCCCTTTTAGAAATTGTCCAAGACGGTCTTACTAAAATGGGTCCCCCGAATATGAACACAAATTTCACCAGATCAAAGCATAGCAATGCTATTATTTCCCCGTTTCTGGGACTTATATCGCTCAATGCAGCCCAATATCTCATTACTATTCATGGCTATCATACCACACTATTAACTCGTTGAGCTTAAAGCTGATCAGTTTTCCAAACAAACAAATGTTTCCAACAATTAAGCTAAATACTAGCTTACCTGGAAAGCTCTTAAAAACATTATCATGAAAATTGGACCACATAGTCACACCTGCCATTCTACTTTGAAAGCCACTTAAAAGTGGCTCTGAAGGTGACCTGCCTGAGGTCATACAACAACTGAATCAGGGAAGAGTCAGAGAATAGAAGCCAGCTGTTTTAACTCCTAATTCAAGGCTCCCAGTAGCCTAGACAAGCTGCCTTCTTTCACTCCTCATTATTATAGAGTCAATTACCCTATAACCCTGCCCAATTTGGATTCTGGAAGAGGGCATGTCCTGATACCAAAAACTATCCTTCTCCTTTCCAAACATGGCTTTGATGTAGGGCAGTTTGACTCATTATAATGGCAGAATTGTCATAGCAAATTGTAGTGGCAAAATTCAGCTATTCCATGTTTTGTTTTGTTTAGTTTCCAAAAAGAATCTTTCTCATGGTGGAATGGAAAATAATTTGTTTTTTGAAACCAGGAAGCAATTGTGCTAAGCTCTCAAAACTTTGCACAAATACCACTCAGCTGTTTGCTTTTCTCTTCTTGACAGTAGGAGTTTTCCATTTCTTCTTAACTCTGTCTTATCATGGGGTCCATGAAATTAGCTTCATTTCTGGTTGAGGCTAATGTGGGAAAAGTTGCTTTAGGAAAAGGATTACCTTGGCAAAATGAAGCTTGGCTACATTTAAAAAATAATGAAGATGGTCATATATAGATAGATAGATAGATAGATAGATAGATAGATGTGTGTGTGTGTGTGTGTGTGTGTGTGTGTGTAGTGCATATAGACTGATAATTCTGAGACCTATTTAGTCTATAGTCAGCAATTTGAACCATCAAAGCTTGTGTTTTAGTTTAGGATTAAAAAATTAGGAAGGTTTATTGCTCAGTCAATTGTCTACCCAAATGATGAAAGAAAACAGTATTAAAGACTGGTCATAGAATGTAAAGACAAAATTCCATGAAGATCTCCCTGAAAATAAATTTCAAAGATGTACACCCTTATTTATGTACTTTCCATCTCTACCTCTGACTGGTTGAAATCCAAGCCCAGATAATTTGATAGATGCTGTGTTAATTAGACCAAAAGAAATGTCACAACCCATGGCAGGTCACAAACCATGCAGGGCAAAAAAGCCCAGGTTGTAAACAAGTTCATGGCCTTGTAAAGGTTGGATTGAAAAACCAAACTTCCTTCCCAAAGTTCAAACATTTGATGTTTTCAAAGAAATGTTTTGTCATTTGTAAAAAAAAATATTACCAGGTAAGCAAGGTTTTTTGAGAGTCAGAGATAATTAATAGTTGACTTCCCTTTGAAATTTCCTCATCAAATCCAAAGTAGAGATTTGTGACATTGGGTCAGAGACATATAACTTAGAAAAGACCTGAAAGGTCATCTAGTCCAACCCTTGAATTTTACAACTGAGAAAACAACTCAGGAAAGGTAGCTGCCTCACCCGAAGCCACAAACAATTAAGTGCCAGGGCCAAGTTCCAAATGAAGTGTCTCTGACTCCAAATCCAGAGATATGTCCACAGCCCTCTCATCTTCAATTAAAATCCAACTAAATGAATTTCCTTACTGGACACTCTCCTGTAGGATTGCCCCAGGGGTAAGTAGCAAAGATGACCAATTGTTTGGGGACCTTACCAAGGACAGACCCAATCCCCAAGGGGTCACAAGAGAAAACGAAGTAGAAACAAAAACAAATCCCAGAAGAAGAGAAAACAAACTAACAAACAAGGTCTCCATAAATGTTGCAGTAATGAAGGACTCCATTTCACCCACTGATATGAATGTGAGTCCCATTAAAGAGAGTCACTACCACAGGGACCCACAACAGAGAATAAAGCCTTATTAAAAAAAAATTACACAGCTCATGATGCTTTGTTTTATAGCCCAGTTAAGAAGATTGTTTAAAACAAGTGTGTCAGATTCCAGTCACCTTTCCTATACCAAAGTACATTTTGGGTAGCTTCTTTCTGTTAATGACATGGTTGTCTCAGCAGTAAGTCCAGGATAGCTTCATTTGTAGATTAATATTATAATATACATTCTAAATAGACATAGAGGCCTAGTGTTTAAAACACTGGAGTTGGAGTCATGAAAAATGGAGTTCAAAGATAGCTATGAAACCTTGGACAATTCAACTACACATTTTTGGCCTCAGTTTCCCCATCTCTAAAATAAGAGGGAAGTCAATAAATTCAGTAAGCTCTTCCATTTGTAAACCCATATTACTATGATCCATAAAATGGGGATAGTAATTGAGTTTACTTTCCTGGATTATTGTATAAAATGTTTTATAAACCTTAAAGTTTTATGTATTTTTGAGCTATTATTACTATCATTATTGGGAGATAGTGGTTCTTGTCCTTCAGTATCAAAGAAGACCCAAATGACATCACTGTGTTAGAGACAAATTACAGTATGTCCTCCTGGGGTTGATCAGACCAATGTAAGCTTGGAATGCTCTACTTCAAGTCAGACACAAATAGTCCATGTGAATATTTGGGATGAGTATATAGTAAATAGAAAACTGTCCCCAAAGCCAGGACAACCTGGGTTTAAATCTTGCCTGAGGGAATTACTTAACTTCTGAATCTTCTAGGAAATTCTCTAAGATTATTAATTCAAAGAAGATGCCAAAATGCAAGCAATATCTCCCCTATGCCAATGAACTCATTGGTTCCTATTTTCCCTTCCTAATATTATTACTAAATTCAAAGAAAGTTTAGGTTGAAAGAGACTTAGAGATCATTGTAAAAAAGTTCACTCGGACTCTTCTCCAATTTACAGATGAAAGAATTTAAAATTACAGGAGTAAAATAATTTGCCCAACATTGGTCAATAAATGAGGAAGCTGGGTCTTCTGACTTCAAGACAGATTATGTCTCTCAAAGCACAACAGTTGTCTCATTTCTTGCTACAATATACATCTTTCCTTTTCCAGAAGCTATGACGCTATTGATTTTTTAAATCTTTCAATTTGTCTTCTTCATTGGACATTCACAACTATAAATTTAAGGAGATGCTATTGGATAAGATCCATAAAGTTTGCATCTGTAAGTGGGCTTCTTGTTGTGAGTATCTATTACTGTCCCTGGATTTCAATTTGATTCCTACCACAATGTTTCATAGGATGAAAGGAACCCCAAGTTCTCAAAAGGAAGTCTGGGAGACCACAAGTCTGGTAGCTTCTCTGAAGCTTAAAAAAAAAACTTCACACAAGAAAAATAAACAAAACTTGGGTATTGCACTTATTAGGTAACAGATTCTAGGTTTTATTCCTTTTCCAAGTCAGCATCTTCTCTGAAACTCTAGGCAAGACAATATATGTCGGAGAGAGGACATGAAACTAGAACTTCCTGGCTTTGTCCATTTCTTTGCCGGCTATACGGGTTGCCTATCAAAGGTTGTAGGCATTCAAGACAAAACTAAATCACCCCTGCCCTTAGATTCTATCTGAGAAAAATAAGCTGTACATATAGAAGCAGTGATAAATTAAATACTAGGCAAAACTGATTTCATATTAGAAGGAAAGACCCTTTTAGACTCATGTACAAGGATATGTTTTGAAGCCAGAGATTCTAAAAGTGACAATGACAAGGGAGAGAATTTCAGAAATGGAGTATAGACTGGTAGAGAGGAGACAGATTGTCATATAAGAGCGATAGTAAGTAGGGCCAGCTTGGCTGGATCAGAGTGAGTAGAGATGAGAATCATGACTGGGACTGACACAATCCCTTAAAGTTTCCAAAGTATTTTACATCTCATCTCATCAGATCATCCCGGAGACCCTGAGCAAGAGATGCCAGAGATATTAATATACTCATTTTACAGATTAAGAAACTAAGACTTGGGAAGGTTAAATAAAGGTCTTTCCTCAAGATTGCATAGTGTACAAATTACCTGAGGCAACATTCAAATCCAAGTCTACAACAAATAGAGTATTTTTTTCCCAACACCAAATTCAAAGAAGCGATTTTCACCCCCAACACAAAACATGACAAATTGTGTGCCTTTCCCAAGGCAGGTTGGGAAATGATATATGTGGTACATATCAGTACACAAATAGAGTGATTTAATCTCATTCAATCATAGTATTTAAAAGTTCGAATAGAACTCCAAAGTATCCAGTCCAAACAACACTCAAAAAAGAATCTCCGCTACAAAATATCTGGCAAAAATAAAATCTTATTTTTTTCCAAGATCACAAAATCAGTGAAAAATTGACATAAGCCATACTCCCAAAATGACTGACTAAAGGCATAAAATGATATCAAATCCTATGAACAAAATACTTATAAAGAGCCTTTTGTCTGCAAGGCACAGTGCTTTCAAAGTAAAAAGTCAGCATCTCACTTGGATGTAGGAAAAAGAGCACTGACTTTGGGTTCAAATATAAACCCTACCTTTGACTCTGTGCCTCAGTTTCCTACTTTGTAATGACTAAACAATCACTCATGGCTCTCTCTGCTCTAAATCTAGTGACCCTTTCTTGCACTCTGGGTCTGTTCTCAGATTTTTCTGACTTCAAAGCATTCTTTAGATGACCGAAACCTACAAATAATAGAGACATAAATGCTTAGGAAGCGTTATTGTACACACTTAATATCTGGCAGGATGCACTCATATAATATTTTATTGCTTTCCTTTGTATAAACTATATGCTCTACATTTTATTTCTGCTTCTTATTTGGTTTATACATTTCAAAGAAAAAAAATTCCAATAAAAACTTTTATAATCATAGTAGCTAGAATTTATAGATCTTCCTCCTTTAAAGCTTGAAACACTTCTAACCATCCGCTCCCACAGTCAGCCCCAAAGCAATAAATCAAGTTTATTTTCAATATTTGATCTATGACTAAATCAAGTGATTTCTCCCCTGTGTCACCCCAATCTCCCCCCAAACACCCCCCCCATTTGCTCTGACCATAACAGGATTACAAAACCTAGATCCACAATGAAAAATCTTTGCATATAATCAGAGTGGGTGGAATTTAGCATTCTTTCTTCTCAAAAACTCAAAGTACATTATCTGCTTTCTGGTCTACTATACATATCTAATTTTTAACTACTTAGCATCACAGAATCTTTGCATTGGAAGTAACCTCTTTTCCAAACTCTACAAAAACATGAATTCTTCCAACACATGCTGAACAAGTCATTTTTTAGTTTCTGTTTATAGACATACGGGGTTTTTAAAGGAGGAAGGGAGAGTACACTAACTCCTGAATCGGCCCATTACATTTTTTTAAATGTCCATAATGTAGTATAAAGATGATTGTACATGAAACTGCACATCTATTATATACAACTTGCAATTTCTTTTAAATATAGAATAGTTTTCACAGAAACTTCCCCCCCGTTTTTTTCTTCCCTTCACCACCCCTGGTTACCATTAGATAAAAATAGGTTTGCATGTATGTGTATATGTATATGTATATGTATATGTATATGTATATGTATATGTATATGTATATGTATATGTATATGCTCATGTACATGTGTATCTTCATATATATACATGCATACATATGTGGTGTGTAGATATATACTATAATACTTATATACTATTTATATAAAATGTATATAAACATATATACTATTTATATTCTTAATAAAATTAATATTAATATACTTATTGTGTATGTATGTGTATATATGTGTTTATATTTATAAATATATACATACCTAGGTATACATATATATATACACACACATATGCACATATACTTAAATACATATACAGACATTCATATATATATGTATAGGCATATGTATTTATATATATAAATAATTACTATACATATTTCTTTTTATTAGTTCTTTTTCTTAGAGGCAGATGACATCTTTCTTCATTTTTCCTTTATTGTCAATTTGGGTATTCATAATGGTCAAAATGACTTGTTCACTCAATCATTTTTAAAACAATATTACTGTTACTGTATATAATGTAATCTTGGTTCTGTTCATTTCATTCTTCATTATTTCCTGCAAGACTTTCCGTGTTTTCCTAAGATCATTGGACTCATCAGACTCACAACATAGCATTATCCCACACATTGATTAAGCATCTACTCTGTATCAGGCAATATTCTAGGTTTTAGGGATTCAAAGACTTGTCCTTAAGGAGATTTTATTCTTCGATTGGAAGAGGACACTTGTGCATACATGAGTATTTATAAAATATAACCTAGCAGGGGAAGATGGAGAAAAGCAGTTGACTAGATCACTGAATTGAACTTTTAAGGAAACAAGGGATTTGAAAGGCAGAGGTCAGAAGAGAGAGTATTGGAGGTTATTAGAGATGACCTATGAATAGGCACAGAAACAGAAGTTGCCATCACTTGTGAATTATAGTGAAAAGGGCAGTTTGACTGAACCATATGGATTGAATAAGGGGAGCAATGTATAATAAGCCTAGAAAAAATGGTCAGGAGTTTGCATTTAACCTTAGAGGTAATGGAGAGACACCAGTATGTATATATAATCAAAACTTTCTTCCAGGTGACACTTTTCAAATACTTGAAGATGTTCTAATTTATTCTAAACCTTCTCTTATCAGAAGGGAGTCATTGAAAAAGTAGAATGATTCTTTGTTTTTGTTGTTATTCACTCATCTCACATTTCAAGGCCTCCTTTGGGGTCTTCTTGGCAAAAGATAACAAAGTGCTTTGTCATTTCCTACTCCAGCTCCTTCTACTCATGTGGAAACTGAGGCAAGGAGGATTACATAACTTGCCCAGGGTCACACACCTACTTAGGGTCTGAGGTTGGCTTTGAACTCATGTAAAACTGAGGAACAGGGGAGTCCCTGGTTTAAGAAGACATACACTGGAGTCTGTGGTAAAAAGAGCAGATATCAGTATCGGGCTTACACCTCCTAAATCTCAGTGAAAGATTTTCGTTATTGGAGAATAAAACTCCCTTTAAAAAAAGAGGGTGCATTACAACAACACCTTTCATTGTAAACAGTGTAACCCAAGGGAAACCTGGCATGAGGTAGAGGGATGTACCCCAAGATAACCAGAAAGGAGGGATTGGGGCATGGGAATGTCATTAAAGAGCAACTCACTTCACATCAAATGTTGCAGAAAATATAAACTATACACCTGGGAATTTGAGGGTGGAAGGAAGGTTAAAGGGGGGAGTGGGAATGATGAACTCCACCATCATGGCAAAGGTGGTGATGACAGAAGGACGCTTAACTTCCAGAAGTCTTCACCAGGCCAGTTTATCTGCCCCAGAGCTATGGAGTGTCTTTTCCCTCAGAGCCACAACTGGGGAACTCATTCTTTTAATAAACCCCTCCCCCAGAAACTCCTCAAAGGACTAAATCAAATTGACTGTTGGTGACAGATGATGAATGGGTCATATGTGAGCTCAACCTCTACCCAAGTCCAACACCCAAAAGTTCTCCAACATGTGTTCAGAACTAATTGAAATTCCTTTATTAGGGACAGAAAGCATTTCTATTTATTAGCTAAATTAATTAGAGATTACCAAGTTTTCTACCTATTGTGCCATTTATAGTTATCCAACTAAAAGAATAACAGGAACAATTAAAATTGATATAGCACTTGCTGTGTTTCAAGTTCATGTTAAATACTTTACAATTATTTCATTTGATCCTCACAATATCCAGGTAAGATAGGTGTTACTATTATCTCCATTTTACACTTTAGGAAACTGAGTCAAACAGGTGAAATAACTTGTCTAGAGTCACTGAGCTAATATGTCTCTAAAGATGGATTTGAAATCCATCTTTGAAAGAATGAAAGGGAACATGATAAGTCGGTTACACTCTGGATTTTAAAGTCCTGGATTCAAATCCAACTTCTGATAACTTACTAACTGTGCCACCCCCAAATAAATTGCTTTGTCTTACTCTCCTTATATATAAAAAACAAGGGATTTTGACTACATTACCTCTGAAATCCCTGCTTGTATTAAATATATGATATGACAAGGGACTGCAGAGTCTAACCCCCTTACTTTTCCTAGAAGGAAATTACAACTGAGGAAGATTAGATAGTAAGACTCATAAGCATACTTTGAATCCAGATTGTCTGTAGCTCCAAATTAAGAATTTTTTCAAGGAACCATCACACTTCACCAATAAGTCCTCATGCTCTATAGTGCACTATGTCTGTCTAATTATAATTTGAAATAGGATTCATGAATTATAAAAGAAGGGGAAGCTAGGTGGCACAGTGGATAGAGCACCGGCCCTGGAGTCAGGAGGACCTGAGTTCAAATATGGCCTCAGACACTCGATAATGACCTAGCTGGGTGGCCTTGGGCAAGTCACTCAACCCCCATTGCCTTGCAAAAGCCAAAAATTAATAAATAAATAAACAAAAAATACAAAAGCACAGAAGTTATTCTCTCTCTACTCTGAATTTCAGGAAATTGGATATAAATGGCATTCCAATTGGAACTGAATGAAAAAGGTATTCCATTTCCTACCTGTAGGCCTTTGCTCTACCTGTCTCCCATACCTAGAAAATTCTCCTTCCTCGCCTTCACCTCTTAGAACCCTTAGATCCTCCCAAGCTCAACTCAGGTGCCTCTTCCTAGTTGAAGCCTTTCCAGAACTTGCCTATTATTTGCTTATTTTCTATTTATTACTCTCCATTACAAGTCCTTTACCTGTTTCAAGGGATTACCAATACATTGCACGTGCTCAATAAACACTTATGGAAAATGAGAAGAAAACAGTTCAGAAGATCAATGAGAATGTTTTATAAAGGGAGAAGGGTCAAGAAAAATGGTGGCCATGGGACACCTGAAGGAAGGAGGAGGGGAGAAGGGTCATTTCTAGATGACAAAAATAGGGAGCAAAGAGTCTGGGGACACTGAAGACAAATTTCAGGGCCTTCACAATTTTGCTTAGGGTCGACCGTGTTTATCTTAGACAAATATTGGTTGTGTACTAAGGTATTTTTGTCCTTCAAAGCTGCATACGTTTGCATCTTAGACAGGACTTCCCTGCTAAGCTGTATTGACAGAGGCCAAGGCTTTCATAAGATACATGTAGGTCTTTTTTTTTTTTTTGAATGACTTTTCATTTTTTAAAAGAAGCTTTCCTGGGGGATTTCTCAGTCAAGAAGTAATTGTAGCAAAAGGACCTCACTGAGAAATGCTTTTAGCTAATAAATAGTAACTTCCACATGAGAAGGTTGTACCATTCAGAATCACACAGCCAGAGAGGGAAGCCCTAGTCTTGAGGAGCCTTGAATTCAAGTATCAACTCTGGCACTTACTGGGTAAGGCCTCCGATCAGTCTTAATTTCTTCATCTATAAAATGGAAGTACAGTTACAGTTTCCACTTCACAAGTTTCTCCATCATAATTCCAATGTATCACGTGCTGTCATAAGGAATTAAATGGGATTTTGGGGGAGATTTTTACAGAAAGCCACAAACAACACATGAAGGACAGTAGATGACATAGAAAAAGTTTAGAAACTCTGGAACACATAAAATATATGTAGAGTATTGTATAATATCAACAGATTTATCATTCACTATCATATTAATTCAGGTTTCCCTGGTACAAAGGGAGACCTAAAACATTGTACATGGATTCTTCAGATTGAGGGGGCCCACCCTATCCCCCCACCACTCCAGCAATGTGGAAACAATAACTGCAATACTCTCTACAATACTGACCTCCCAGATCGCTATGAGAAACAATGTCATAATGATAGAGCTTTGAAAGTAGAATCAGAGAATCCTGGTTGAAATTTTCTTACATTGATGTTGATTAGACCATACATGACCTTAACCTCTCAGCTTTAATTCCCAATCTGTAAAAATGTGGAAAATAAGAGTTGTAATATTCAATGTAATATTTAACATGGCTATTGTGGGAATCAAGAGAGATAGTGTGTATAAAGTGCTTGTGCACTTGGAAGCACTCTATAAAGAGCATCTTAGTATTATGAACAGGTCCTCAAGAACTGTTCAGCACATTCATATACTCTGCTGTCCTGGTCATCCGCCTCCCCAAGTCTCCGTATCTCAAGTGTCCCTCCACTCCAGTTCATCCTCCATCCATCTGCCAAAGGGTTCTTCTTAAAGTGCAAGTCTGACTATGTCACATCTCTATTCAATAAACTGGAATTTCTTCCTATTATTTCCAGGATCCAAATATTCAGTCTTCTGTGTGGCTTTTAAAGTCCTTCAACACCTGTCTTTTTACCAATCCAGCTTTTTTACACTGTACTTCTTTCCCAAAGAGTTACATGGGGATGGCTAGGTGGTGTAGTGGATAGAGCACTGACCTTAGAGTCAGGAATACTTGGGTTCAAATCCAGTCTCAGACACTTAATAATTACCTAGCTGTGTGGCCTTGGGCAAGCCACTTAACCCCATTTGCCTTGCAAAAAAAAAAAAAAAAAAAACTAAAAAAAATGTTACATGGGTTTCCTTTGCTGTTTCTCACATAATATTCCATGGACCCACTCTGTGTCTTTTCCATGGCTCTTCCTTCATGACTGGAAATTTCTCCCTCTTGACTTGTGTCCCCTGCATCTCTGGCATCCCTGGCTTCCTTAAGATTCAGCTCAAAGTCCATTGTTGAAGTCTTCTTCAATGGACCCCATCATACCAATTCCCTTCCCTTGGAGATTACCTTCTATCTACCATGTATGTATATGTATATGTGTATGTATGTACATACATACATACACATATGTATAAATAATTGTTTACAATTTGTCTCCTGATTAGAATGCCTTGTAGGCAGGGACCCTTTTTTTGACTTTCTTTACATGCCCAATGGTTGGCATTGTGTCTGCCATATATTGTCAATTAACAAATGCTTGATATTTATGGTGATAAAGATGATTTCTATCCCCAGCCTTTAGCACACAGTAGGAGCTCAATAAATGCTTACCACTTGATTAATCAGTCTCACAGAATAGGCTCCAACAGAATCACTAGAATGAGGTTCTTGTCTATTTGAACTAGAGGAAGACAGCTCAAGTCATGGTGAACAATGTGTCAGTTATTCTTAAAGCTATTAGTTATAATATAAGCTCACTTGTGCCAAAGTATCAGAATTTTTAGAAGCTCATCACTCATACCCTACTCAATTTCAACATATATACCCTCTTCCATATGCATTCATTAGGTATTATATATATTTCATGATTCTTACACTTCGTATAAGAAGGTATCTGTCAAGATATAGTAAGACAGTAATTTATTAGAAACAGGTTTACTGAGGTTTAACAGGTATGTAATATATGTATATTTATTCATCCTTTGTATCAATTACATAGACTTTGGGTTGAAGAAATATGCTTTAAAGAATCCATTGGCATTTACTTAATATGCAATAACTATCCTATTACATGTATCATTAGGGCAAAGATTTCTAAGTACCAACAAAAGAAAACATGGTCACATGAAAACTTGCAATGGGGGTGTTTTGATCATTATTTCTCAGCTCACTATTCATCTAAGCAGATGGGGAGCTGTATTATTGGATATGCTGCATAAAGCTAAAGACTTGGAAATTAATGAAGACCCAGTCTCCATAGGACACGACTATACCTAATGGGCTATTAAAAAATGATTAATATCTGTCCCAGTGGACCAGCCAAGAGAAGAGCCATGAGTATGCATAAAAATGAAGAATTAATTTGACTGTGATCATGGCAAAAAAGGACTAATCATTGGGTCGGTGATAAGACCCTAGGAACAAACTAAATACAGCAGTTAAGTTTCGTGGGTGCTGAAGATAAGAGACAGAATGAACTGAGATGGTATTCCCTGGATAAGCAGGTGGCAGCCTGGTAGAGCTCCATTTGGAGTCAGAAAATCTAAGTTCAAATTTCAGTTTTACCACTGACTCTGTGATCTTTCTTCTTCCATTTCTCCACAGTAAAATAAGGAGTATGGAAGAGACAATGACATTAAAGTTTTCTTTCATTCCAAAATGATGATCTTATTACCTTTGATAATTATATTGTAGACAAAGTGATTGGTTGCTTTTAGGATGAAATAAAAACTCTCTTGCCTGTCCTTTAGAGTCCTTCACAATCTGGTTCCTATCTTCCTCTCAAGTCTTATTTCCTGTATTTCCCCTCATACACTCTCCAATCCAATCAAATGAGCTTGCTAGTTATTTTCGGGAGAGGAAATTCTATCTAACATTTTCATGTTAAACAGATATGCACTGACTGTCCCCTATATCTGGAATGATCTCCCTCCACAACTTCAAAGAAATCCAAAGAATATTTTTCTTGACACTCTACCCACCCCATTCTCTATCACATTTTGTTGTTCAGTCCTTTCAGTCATGTCTGACTCTTTGTGACCCCATTTGGAGTTTTCTTGGCAAAGATAATGGAGAGTTTTGCCATTTCCTTCTCCAATTTCTTTTGTAGATGAGGAAAGTGAAGCAAATAGGGTTAAGTGACTTGCCCAAGGTCACCCAACTAATAAGTGTCTAAGGCCAGATTTGAACTCAGGAAGATGAATCTTCCTAATCTCAGGCCCAGCATTCTATCCACTGCATCACCTCATACCCTACTGTTTCACTTACCCCTCCCAAATATTAACTCTCACACTTTCTTGAAATCATTCTTTGTCACAGTGAATATTTTGTATTTATTTATCCATATATAAGCATCCCCCAGGATAAATTTCTTGAAGGCAAGGATTGTTTTATACTTTTCTTCATATTTTTACCGCTTAGCACAACAACTCAGATATAAACACAATATATTTAATAAATGCTTCTGAAATGAATTGAAATTAATTTATATTCTCTTCTTCCCCAAATTAGCTACATTTCCTTAGATGTTTACAGTTATTATCCACCAAAGAGATTATAAGATTCTGAAGGGAAAAATTCTCCTTTGATTCCCTAATATTTCAGGAATACTCATGTTCCTGAATTCAAATCTAACCTCTGCCACTTTCTAGCTGTATGGGCTGGGCAAGTCACTTTATCCTGTTTGTCTCAGTTTCCTCATCTGTAAAAGAAACTGGAGAAGGAAATGGCAAAGCACTCCAGTATTGTTGCCACAAAACACACGAATGGGATCACTAAGAGTAGGCTATGACTAAAAATCAGCATAATACATGTAGGTGTTTATGTGTATATATGTCTGTATACATGTAAAAAGATGTGATACAAATGTTAAAAACATTATTAGCTATAATTTTTTCAGTTGGGTATGGGTGAGAATATGAACACAAAGATAAAGTACCATCTACTTTGCGTTCAATCACATCAGGTGCAAAAACAGTCCAATCTTAGGACATTCTGAAGACACAGATGACTCTCCCTAACTTCATCAACCCCATGAAAAAAAGCAAATAATGATAGGCTAGTCAGGTTCTTCAATAGGGGAAGCATGATAATAAAAGAGAGACAACAAGAAGTAATCATGTCACATAGCAAAGACAAATGAAGAACAGAGTGTCTTCGATATCAATGGTATTCAACATATCCATAATAGGAAGAAGTATGTCTCCTTCCTAGGAGGGATCGTTCTAGTACCAAGCCTCCATTGTCTCACCTTGGTTACAGCTTTAGGACACACTTTCAAAGACTGTAAGTGATAATCTATAGCAAATTTGAGTTCATGACTAGCCATGTCCTTCGGACAGTCTTAAAGAGTATTAATAAAATGAAATAATTGACTAAAAGTCCAACCATTTTTCCCAAATGGTTTTTAGGGAAATATCTGTCAAAGCTGTTAAAACATGCTCCTGTGACCCATCTCTAATGTAGCATTTGAGCCGCTGAAACACTTCTTTCACATTGCCAACACATCATCATGGTGGAATGGGAGAGAACATATGGAACAGCCTTGCTAAGTCAAATTTTCCATGGCTCCATTACAATTGGTTAAAAAATGGATGAAGCCTGCACTTTACAGAGGTGGAGGACTTCAGGGATGGAATCATGCCTTCAACATGAGACTTTTTCACTATTTGCTTTTTAAGCACTTAGCTCACTATCATGTGATAGATACTTCAGAAATGCTTGTCCTTTAAACAGAAATGAATTGTGACCAAAATCTTTGTGGAGTTACTTTTTTTAACTCCCCTAAGAAGGAGAATATTTAGAAAACAGTGAAATAAGTCTGAGATATTTTCCTACTCAGGGATAGAACTGGCCCAAATAGTTATCAGGGAGGATCTGAACTCCAATCTAACATTTAATCTACTTAGATCACATTGTCTCTTTCCTTGGAAAGATGAATACTATGAATGTCGCTGCATTCTTTCCATCACAAGAAAAGGAGTCACACCTAATAAATGTCAGAAGTGGGATTTGGATCTACAAAACCAAGCTTCCTCTCCTTCGGCAATGTGAATGGGCAGCGCAGCTAGGGAACATGATGCCTAGAGCACTGGCCCTGGAGTCAAGAGTTCAAATCTGCCTCAGACATTAGCTTGCTATATGACCTTGGACAAGTCACTAAACTCATATTGTCTAAAAAGAAAAGAAAAGAAAAGAAAAGAAATGTGAATAATGTGAAACCTCCATAGACTAAAAGTACATTCCAGAAGAAAATGAAGTAACTATGAGAGTGGGGCAAGAATTAACTTCCCTAGCTCTCTAAAAAATAAAGAAAAAAAGAAATTATATCATTTGAGTGAAATTGGGCATAATAACCTTGACATTAGCTAGATTTTGAGGGGGGGAGTCTTAAAATTGCTTATACTATATGTCATATTTGAATCATGTCAAACTAAGAGTCAGAAAATCTGGTTCAAATCCCCACTTGGACATTTCCTTATTCTGTGATTCTGTGCAAATTATCTCTCTAGAAACCTTAAATGCAAATGGACATAATAATGCCTGTGAGGTCTATTCCATGGGTTTGTTGCAAAGAAGGTTCATATGAGCTAATGTTTGTTCAAAGTTGCATCCACTGATAAATCAATGAATTCTAAGATTATAGGATCAAGAAATGTGAAACTGGAAGGGATCTTAGAAGTCATTTAGTCTTTTGCCTTTATTTTACAGATGGGGAAACTGAGACACAAAGATGTTAAGAGACTTGGATCATTTTGGAAACTTCAAAGTACTGGATAAATGGCAGGATTCTTATTATTCTGGAAAAGATACTATGTCAATTACCTCTAATTTATATCAGGGGGGATCCATATGAATGGCAACCCATTTATATCTATAGCTACGTCTTAGAAAATTAACTACAAAAATTCTTTTTCATGGAATTGGGAAAAAAATAAAATACTAAACAAAAAGAAAAGAAAAACTATTACCTGCAATTTTGAGAAAGGTTAAGCTACTTGCCTAGGATCCCACAGCTGGTCATTATCACTAGTGCGATATGAACCTGCATCTTCCCCTTGTCAGATCCAGCTTTTGACCTAGAATGCTACACAGCTTCTTCCCTTGGAGACATGAATACAACCAATTTTCCAAGTCCCTCTGTTTTTGCCTACATAAGTGGAAGAGCTATTTGTTGTTACAAACAATATAGTGGAAAAGGGGGAAACATCCAATTATGAGTAAACCCATTATAGGCTTGAGTTGGTACCTTCTTTAAAAAATAGATTTGCTATGAGCTCATCCATACCATTTAAATACTTTAGGTTCCCTGAGATGTTTGACTCAGGAGGTGCTGCTTTAATTACACTTGATCTGCCCCAGGAAACACTGAGTTCTGGGGTTCCCTGTCATGGTCTTGAAATAATGATTTTCTCTCCTTGAGCTATCTCATTTTCATTTAGAGATAACTTCAATTCCAACTTGGGATGTTTGTGTGTGTGTGTGTGTGTGTGTGTGTGTGTGTGTGTGTGTGTGTGTGTGTTTGTGTGCGTATGTGTGTAGCTTTCTAAAGGCTGAGTTGTCAATTTATTAGCTTTAATAGAGAGAAGAGATTCACCCCCCTTTTTTAATGAAACGGGTGGTAAGTGGTGTGTTTCTTTCTCTTTAATAATTTAGTAAATTACCTGCCATAAAGTCTTCACCTGTTCTTTGTTTCCTCAGCACCACCAAATTGGGATTCCATATAAAGCCTTTCCTTTGGGAGATTTATGCCTACCACAGGAAGAATATCTCCACTTAAATTTTTATGAAACATCAAAATTACGATCGAGTTTAGCAACACCGTCCAGCGGCTTTTCTTCATTCCACAAGATGTATTTCCAATATTTGTGGACATCATTCTTTATCTCCCATTTAATCTTTATTTTCCTGTGGCAGCTTCTTTGTTTCATCAATTTTCCTATTTGTAGGAACATGGTGCTAATTTGTCTCTCATTACATAAAGTGTCAAGTGCCAACCATGGAAATGAGTCTAAGCTAGAGGGGAGATACTGCAGGATGCCGATCCCTCTCTTCCCTCTCCCCCCTCCAAAGGGCAACTACCAACTTACTTCTTTCTCTTTCTTTGAGAGTGAATGGTCTTTCATTGGAAGAAAAGTGAAGGGGAGAAAGAATAAGCACTCATGTAAGTGCCAGCTACTTCCCAGACACTAAGTATTTTACAAACAATATCTCAGTTGATCCATTTTTCAGTTTAGGAAATTGAGGTAAAATACCTTCCCAAAGTCACTGGCTTATAGGTGTCTGAGGCTAGATTTGATCTTGAGTCTTCCTGACTCCAAATTCAATGTTCTCTCCACTCTGCTATAGGAGAGAAGAAGGAATTCAATCTCAGTCCAGGGTGCTGTCCAAATTGAGCTTACATTAATGAATGAATCCATATTGTCCATTATGATTTGGAATTGGGTGTCTCATTCTTTAATTGCATGTTTTAATAAAGGATTTATATAGTATCCATTGAGTCGTTATCAATTAATTACCCATGGAAATTTAGGGCATGTTACACAGTGGCAGTTATCACACCCAGGGTGGTTGGCATATGTTACATAAAAGATGCAGTCACCTTGAAATTATATTAGCAAAGCAGCCTTTTACCTAGAGAAGACCAGGCAGTGCTAATGTGAGGATTGAACAAAACCCATTAGCAGGAATGAAATTCTGCAAAGCCTTTAAAGCAGATGGGACCCAAATCATTGGAGTTTTAGGAACCAGAGTCTAATGGGTTTTCCAAACGATTTGGACACATGGAACATGTTTTCCCCTCCTCAACAAAAAATGCTTCCATTAAAACCTCTGATCTCTTTTACTTCCAGTGCTTATTATAGTTTTGGCACATGACAGGGGTTTAATAACTCTTATTAATTGACTGATGGTTTTTGTATAGGATCAAAAGGAGACCCTGCCTCAGTGGAGCACCCCCTCATCTCTTAGAATCTTTAGGTTCCTTTCAAGCTTGGCTCAAGAGTTTTCTTCTCCTTGAGGGTTGTTCTTGAAACCCTCCACTCTCAGCAATTAGTCCCTGTCCCCCCAAACTAAATTAATTTATTCTGTATTCTTTTTCTATATAATTGATCATGTATATTTTTGTACATGTATATTTTGTTTGTATAGTTAATTGTATACATATATGTATATATTATATATATATATACATATATATATATATATGTTACTAAAATAATATAAGCCCCTTGAGGACAGGGACTTTTATTTATGATTTTCTACTCCCAAAATCAACATGGTTCCTGGCATATAGGAAACAGGTAGTAAATCTAATTTGTGAGATGGTTGATACACTCGGCTTATTGAGGATAGAGGAATATTTGTGCTACTTGCCAATTTTTGTGATCCTAACTATCCACCTATGAAATTGGAAGGGCTAGAAAAGATGAGTTGAGAACAGAGGGATGAAGAATAATGGCACCACCATCATTCCAGGCCTTTAAATTGCAAATTTTCTGTCACCCTTGATGTTCCCCCTTTCCCTCAGTCCCTATATCCAGGTAGTTGCCAAGTCTTGTCGATTCCACTTCTTCAGAATCTCTTGCATGGCCACCCTTCTCTTAATTCACACAGAAGCTACCTTCATCACCTCTCTCATGCACAGTTGTAATAGCCTCATCAATAATCTATCTGCCTCTAATCTCCCCTGTCAATCATGATTGCCAAATTAAAATTCTTAGAACACAAAACTTATCATGTCAACACCTTCCCCCCTCACAAATTGAAAATCTCCTCTAGTTCTCTATTACCATTTAGAATAAAATATAAGTTCCCAAGTGTGCAATTGAAAGAATGCAGAATATGACTCCCACATTAAATTATCTTGCATTTACTGGTATGTGTATAGTGACTTTATTACAAAATGAGTCCCCTATCGCAAAGAAAGAAGTACCCTAGCATCCTTTATGTGGAGAGGTTGCATCAGTCAATCAATCTGATGGAGTCTGCACATGCATCCGACTCCCCTCCCCCATTTCTCTATTATTAAATTGTGTCTTAAGTGCTTGATGTAGCTTTGATCCTTCCCCCAAATCCTCGGAAGAAGGTATTATTATGATTCCATTTTACAGATGAGGAAAACAAGTCAAGAATAAGTTAAGTGAATTGTTGAGAGTCATACAGCTAGTATGTGAGACCTGATGCAAATTCCGGATTCACTGTGCCACCTAATTGCCCAAAGACAGTCTTGCAAACAAACACCTCAAGTGGAACTAGGTGATGTAGAAGAGATGAGAAAAATGAGGAACATGATCCATCTTTTCTCTGAGAGGAGTTCATAGTAGCTGGCTAAAGCTAACTCTGATAAACATGAATTTAAACCGAGAAAAAAAATCCCAATAGTAAAAAGGCATTCCATGCTGATTCCCATGTTACCACTGCTCTTCTCCCCAAGCCCTACAAGATAGATGATAAAGGATTTCTTTTTCCCATTAGACCAGTGGTTTCATTTCTACAAATACAAACTGATACCATTTCTTTAATTTAGAGCCTAAGGGAGTTGATAATAATAATAATAATAATAATAATAATGTTTTGGCCTTCATTTTTGAAGAAGACCATGACATCAGGGAGGTGATGCTATGAAAGAACATGAATTGGATTTGAGTAAAGGTGTGTGTGTGGGGGAGGGGGGTACTGTGCTAAGTCACCAGCCTCACTTTCTCACTAGTTCCAGTGACTAGATATGAATCAGGAAGATGAGAGATGGCCCTGGATGCCAGGCAATCAGGGTTAAGTGATTTGCCCAAGGTCACACAGCTAGTGTCTGAGGCTGAATTAGAACTGTCCTCCTTGACTGCAAGGCCAGTGCTCTATCCACTGAGCTGCCTAGCTGCCCTTAGGGAATTATCTGGGGCACTGAAGGGTTACTTTCGAAGAGTTATGCACTCAGAAGGTATCAGAGATCAGATGGGTATTCAGGTCTTCCTGACCCAAAAGTGTAATTTCCATTCACTCTTCCACAGCTCCCCATCTAGTACAAATCTTATTGAAATCATGATGCAGAAGCTAAGGTTCAAGGAGGTAAGGTCTTACCACTGAGGAGTCAGTATTTCCATTCAGATCTCATATCTAAATTCATTACTGCTCCCCTTATCGTTATAGTCTATGTGTTTATTTTTAATTTAAATATGAATCACAATGAATGTTTTCAGTAGGCCTAATAATCCACCTCAGAATTAGCAACAGAAACCAGGGAAAGATGTGACCTTCAAGTCCCAATTCAAGTCCCACTTTTGGCAAGAAATTTTCCTCAGTACCCCTTAATGTTACTGCCTTCTCTGAGATTACCACTAAGTTAGTACGTCTATCTACATCTATATACATTGTGGTGCTATTTCCTTACCTTTTGTCTCTCTCCCGTTAGACTGTAAGCTCTCTGAAGACAGGGAACATGTATTTTTCTTTCCAAATATCCCTAGTATTCTAGTATTCTGCTCCATACCTAGTTGCTTTTCTTATTTGTGTCTAATGGTGGCTATCTCCAGGGAAGGAAGAAGGATAAGGGAAGAAAAAATAGAAAAAATTGCATGATTATATTGTACATTTGAACGAAATAGCAAGTTGTGAATAGTGGATTTTGTGTCATGTCTAATCATCTTTTTATTGAATCATATCAAAAATGTTTGTTTTATTCCACAAATTAAAATTAAAATTTTAAAAAGAAATGATCGGATGATTTGACTTTGGGGCTGTCCAAATAGAGACATTCAACTCAAAGCATCTACCAGATCAATGAAAAAACATTTTCTATTACCTAGGTTCTTTTTTTTTTTAGGTTTTTGCAAGGCAAATGGGGTTAAGTAGCTTGCCCAAGGCCATACAGCCAGTGTCTGAGACTAGATTTGAACCCAGGTACTCCTGACTCCAGGGCCAGTGCTTTATCCACTGCGCCACCTAGTCACCCTGTTACCTAGGTTCTTAATCTGAGCTGGACACTAGATAGATAACAGGCAATGTGCTAAATCCTTGAGACAGAAAAGGGGAAAATAACAGATTCCCTGCCCTCAAGGACCTTTCAATCTATACTGACTCTAATCCAAGTTAATAATGTTATGTGTAAGGGAGAAAGAGAGGGCTCAGGGTGAAATATAGTTTATAGCACTTATAGAGTTCCCTCCCGCCCTGGGTAATTTCACATATTTTATTTCAGTTGATCATTAAAATATCTCTGTGACTTAGGCATGATACAGATTGATGAGTTCTTTGAGAAGTCACATGCTTTTCCTAGATCCCACTGCTCATGAGTACTCAAGCCTGGTTTCCAGACTCTTAGCTGTAGCTTTTGAACTGCCAAAATCCACCAGTTCCTAGACCACTTATAGCATCAGACCAGCCTCAGTGGAGAAAACTGGCTAGCCTTTAATTGAGGATAAAATAGTATTTTTAAAATTCATTGTGAAAGAAATACCTCCTTTGCTAATTTAGCTGACTGTCCACATTAGTGTCTTCTGACTTCAGGCTTTATTCACTTTCTTGCCAGCTGCATTCTGGGGCATGGAAGACAATTGACAAGTAACATTTCAGATATTGGCCATATAATGCAGCCATGCTAGAAAATGACTGGGGGATTATTATTTATGACACTGGACAATGATCTATAGGAAGGCAGTTCCATTTTTAGTCAACCATTAAGTAGACAAAACATTTCTAATTAGTCTATCTAACTGGATCGTTCCAGAAAGAAGGAACATTTAAATCAAGTTGACAGCCAATTCAAATAATCTGGGCTTTTAAAAAATAAAGGGTAAAAACACTATCCATTCTGAGGTCATGAATTATCCAGAGTGGTAGTTTACCTTGGTCAAATTTATTGGGTCAAATGCCCACTTCCATTTCAACCCAATGGCATTTATTTAATGCCTACAATGTTTCATCCCATCTCTCATCTCCTAATTGATCTCCTTGGTTCAATACTCTGTCCATTCTAATCTACCCTCCACCTAGCCACCAAAGTGGCATTTTTAATGTCACTCCATTCAGTCACATGACACTACGAACCCTACTGTACATGAGATTTTCTTGGCAAAGATACTGCAATGATTTGTCATTTCCACAGATCAATGCAAACAGAGGTTAAGTGACTTGCTCAAGGTCACACAGTCAACAACTGTCTTAACCCAGTTTCAAATAAGCTCTAGTGACTCCTGATTATCACTAGGATCACTATAAAGTCCTCCATTTGGTCTTTAACACCCCTCAACATATAGTCCAATTTAATTTTCCAGATTTACAATATATCATTCCTCTTCATATACTCTACAGTTGAACTAAATAGACTTTCTGTATCTCATATTCAGTATCTAATCTTTCATCTCCATGTATTTCTGCAAGTTGTCTCTCTCATGTCTGGAATGTACTCCATCCTCACCTTTGTCATATAGCTTCCTTCAGAGTCTAACTAAAGCATCTTCTCCTATATGGGTCTGTTCGTGATTCCCATAGCTACTAATAGACTCTCCTCATCCCATTACCTTGTATTTATTTTGCCTATACTGATATACATACATTTTATCTCACCTTTACATAAACTCCTTAAGAGAAATAGGATCTTCACTTTTTTATTTGTATTTATTCTTCATTTTTTATTTTATTCTTTATTTTATTTATTGATGATGCTTAACACAGTACTCAACATTTAGTTGGAGCTTAATAAGTGCTTGCTGATTATGTGCACATGATACCTAGATAAAAGGGAAAAACTACTGTCCTTAAGAAGCTTCTCTCTACTTGTAAGCAGCATATTGTAGGATTCTGGTTTTTAATCCACTCTGCTATTCACTTATGTTTTAAAGGAGAGTTCATCCCATTCACATTCAAAATTATAATTACTCTTCATTGCCCCATGCTATCTTCCCTCTGTTTGCATTTTTCCCCTTTTTCCCCCTTTATTGTATTCCACAGTATTTTGTTTCTGAATAGCACCACCTTCAGTGTGTTTGCCCTCCTATATTCACCACTCCCCTTTCTTTCCCCTTCCCTGTTTTTCCCTGTTCCCTTCCCTTCCCTCCCTTCTGTTAGTTCCCCTTTTTCTCCCCCTCCCTGTCTCTGTCCTCCCCTCCCCCTTTTTTCCTTTTAATACTTGAAAGGTAAGATGCTTTTTAAGTTAACTGAGTATGTGTATAAATTAACTTTAAGCCAAGTCTGATGAGAGGAAGATTCAGGTGTTTCTCACCTCCTCCCTTCTTCCCCTCTATTATCATAGATCTTTTGTACCTCTTGATGTAATGAGATTTACCCCATTCAATCCCCTCCCTCCTGTCTCCTTCCTGTCCCCCTTTTTAAGGAGGAGGTGTTTTAAAATCATTCTACCTGAGTCATAGAAAATTCTGCGTATCTCTCACTTCTAGATAAGTACATTCTATCTAATAAAGTTACAATTGGGTTTTTTTAGGTTTGTTTTTTTTTTTTGTAAGGCAATGGGGTTAAATGGCTTGCCCAAGTCCACACAGGTAACTATTAAGTGTCTGAGACCAGATTTGAACCCAGGTACTCCTGACTCCAGGGCCAGTGTGCCACCTAGCCACCCCCTAGAGTCACAATTTTTGAGAGTTATTAGAATCTTTCACCCAAGTAGGGTTATAGCCAGTTTCAGTGGATAGCAGTCTTATGGATAAGTCTTGAGCATCCATCACTTCTGGCTAGGTATATTCTCGCTGTTAGAGTTATAATTCTCAAGAATTATAAGAATCTTTTCCCCATGCTGAGATATAGCCAGTTTCATCTTATTGGATAGCAATTTTTTTTCTTTACCCCCCACCCTTTTTTTAATCGTGTCTCTTGAACCTCCTTGATGTCCAAATTTTCTAATTAGCTCTGGTCTTTTCATCAGGAAATTTTGGAATTCTTGCATTTTTTTAAAGGTCCATCTTTTCCCTTGCAAAAGAAGGCTCAGCTTTGTGGGATAGCTGATTCTTGGCTGCATTCCTAGCTCCCTTGCTCTTCAGAATATCTCATTCCAGGCACTTTGATTCCTTAATGTTGATGCAGCCATGTCCTGAATAATCCTTAGTGTGGCTACTTGGTATTTAAATTGTTTCTTTCTGGCTGCTTGTAGGATTTCTCTTTTATCTGATAGTTCTGGAATTTAGCCACAGCATTCCTTGGTGCTTTCATTTTAGGATCTCTTTCCAGAGGGTATTGATGCATTCTTTCAGTAACTATTCTGGCCTCTGGTTCCATGATATCAGGGCAATTTTCCATCACTAGATCCTGTAATATGAAGTCCAGGCTTTTTTTCTCTTCAATGTTTTCAAGGAAGGCCTATAATTCTCAAGTTGTCCCTCCTCAACCTATTCTTTTTTTTTTTAGGTTTTTGCAAGGCAAATGGGGTTAAGTGGCTTGCCCAAGGCCACACAGCTAAGTAATTATTAAGTGTCTGAGACCAGATTTGAACCCAGGTACTGCTGACTCCAGGGCCTGTGCTTTATCCACTATGCCACCTAGCTGCCCCTCCTCAACATATTCTTGAGGTCAGTGGTTTTGTTGATGAGGTATTTTACATTTTCTTCTATTTTTTCTATTTTTTCGTTTTGTTTAACAGGCTCTTGCTGTCTCATGAAGTCATTAGTTTCCGCAGACTCCATTCTTTTTTTAAAAGAGGAGTTTTCTTCATTTACCTTTTGCAACTCCTTTTCTAACTGGTTAATTCTGTTTTACATTGGACTAATTGAGGTTTTGAAATAAAATGCTAAGATCAGGCATTAGTAACTGGTTCGATTTGATTAGAACAGGAAGAAGAAAGGGAGAAGGAAGGAAGGAAGAAGGAAGGAAGGAAGGGAGGGAAGGAGGGAGAGAGGGAGGGAGGGAGGGTGGGAGGCTGGGAGCAGAGAAGGGAGAGAGGAGGGGAGGAAGCTCTTAATATTTGCAAACTGTGTTTGTATTAAGGGTTGGGGATACAAAGAGGGAAGGAGGGCTCCTGTTGTCAAAAGTCCATGCTCCAATGGATAAGGCAACGCATATGGAAAGTTTTTGCTTAGTCACAGGGGAAAAGTCCATGGTCCTTAGGGTAGAGTGGTAAGGAAGATGGTAATATTTTTTCATTTCCACCAATACACATATCAATTTCTTATGTTGAACCATTTGATGGTAGCAAGGACTTTGGTGACAAGAACTTTCTTTTCTGAGTCTTCAATAGATGTTTCTGTAACATGTGCAAGTATCCATTTCCAGGCTGCAGCATGACAGGGATTGCTTGTAGAAATGACTTACAGGCACTGGGTTGGGAGCATTGCTATTCCCAAGGCTCTTGGGGTCAGGGACCTGGGCTATCTCTATCAGGCTCTGAGGAGAAGATGGTGGTCAAGGTGATGCTTTGACACCCTCAGACAGAAGCTGTCTTCTAAATCTCCCTCAGGGTGCCTTCTTGTTTTGGAAAGACTGGCCCGTTTGTCCTGTGAGTGGCAGTTGGCCGTTTATGGGAATGGTTGGCCATTTCTTTACAGAAAATACTTCCCCCAACAATGATGACATTGAGTAATGGACTAGAAATAGGAGCGGTAGCACTCATCTGTGAATGAAGACCTCTAAAAGAAGGCAAAAGTTACATTAGGAAGGACTTCAAATGAAAAGATAAGGGGTCAATATTTTATCCTGGAAACAAAAAGAAGACCCTAAAAGAGCCTAGACCAGGAGAAACATGGACAGATTTGTGCTTCAGGAAGAATACTGTAACAGCTGCTTGAAGGATGGATTAGAGAGAGGAGAGACAAGAAGCATCTCTTTTTGGATCATTCATTCAAGGCCAATATTAAAATCAATTTTAATGTTTCATTTTCCACAAATTTTGCGATAACTGCTGTCTGTAAGAACTCCTCCATATAAGTGAATAGAGTACTTCAGTGTTGAAGAAACAATAGTGTAATTGTTTTTTCCCACTGTCATGAAGAGGTCCATATTATTCCTGAAGTCATGGGTTTTTTTTATCTTTTCTCCCTTTTGACTTTTGAAACTATTCTAAGGGTAGCATCTCATAACAATAACTAAACAATGCATTTATTCTTCTGGTCTTATTGTTAGCATTTAACACTTCAAGTATTATTATCAGTAGTATTATATGCTACTCATGGCCTATTGTGTAGCATATACCACTCATAATTACTGCAATCTGAATAGCTGCTAAGGCTGAAAAGGTAACTGCCACTAGAAACCTAGGAAAAGTAAATTAATTAATACATTTCATTATGTAAGAGAGAATTGTCAATGTACCCTTTTGGTGTTTTGTCAAAAATACAAAGCATTCTTTCTCCCCCCCCCCCACCCTTCAGCCTTGTATTCTTGGCTCCCGGCTCTTAAACGATGACTGAAATAGTTGGTAGGATATTGGATTCTATAAGAAGGACCCTGGGCCAAAGCCCGAATCAAACTGAGGATGGGATTGGAAAAATGAAACTTTGGAGGCAGTTGACCCTTTGAGACACATTCATCCAGATCTCTGTGAGAGAAGCCTAGTGTCAGAGCTGCCTTTGGGAGAGCAGGAAGAGACTATTCTCTAGCATCAAATAACATTCAGTTTCTTCTTTCCCAGCAAGTCTGATTTAAGTTGTTTCTGAAATGACATGTGACTCTTGCTCTGGGTCTCTCCTCAGTTCCAGCTGTTCAACTAATTTTCTCCTTCCATTTTTTTTCTCTTAGCCAACTCCTTAACTCCTTTTTTCTTTCTTTCTTTTTTCTTTTTTGTTTTTTTGTGGCAGAGTATCTTGAGCTTTTTTTTTCACCCAAAGGGTCAGACAGTAGTTTCAATTGCAAGACTAGGAAGTCACCCACTGAGCTAGGGTCACTTTCCTAAGGGGACAAGCCTGGTAAAGTATTTCTATACATTTTTTTCCAAATCAGTGTTTTTTGGACAGTCCTGATATATTATTGCTCAACCCAAAATAAGCCTAAAGATTATCAGAGAGTCTGATAGAGAAAAGAAAAAAAAAAGTAAGCTGAAAAATTTTCAAATTAAATTGCTACTATTCACTCTGACAAGGGTTTCAAAGCATTTCATTCTTCACCATCATCCATTTGTAAAGAAGTATTTTTTAATTGTAGTTAATACATATACCATGCCTTCTCAATAGTGCATTGCCAAATTTCATCTCATGCATCTGAGCTTATTCTACTGCTCAAAGATTCCCAGGGTTCTCTATTGCTTAGCAAAGTCAAAATCCCTTGGTTCATCTTTCTCATGAAGCCTTTCCCAATTCTTCTGAATTGCATCCTTCTCTTAGCTATTTCCTTTTATTGTGTTTCTATAGTTTATTTGTATATAACTGCTTGCTTATTGTCTTCCCAATTAGATTGTGAGCTCTTTAAGGGCAGGTGTTATCTTTTTATATTGGTACAATCCTTGCACATAGTAGGTGCTTTTTAATGTTTCTTAACTTAAAAAGGACTGATAACATTGTGAGGGTATGTCTTGACTTGTCCATGGATTTGATTTAAGTGTTCAGAGAGAAGAAGAAAGAGCAAGAAGTCCCTAGTCCGTTGCTTATAAACAAGAAAGTGAGTGCAAATGTGCCATATTTGCTAGACTGGGAGTGGACTAGAAATAGTCAAAGGAGGTAGAGCTTGATTAGACTCAGAAATAAAGCCAAGATTGGAAAAGACAAATAACCCTTTAATGATGGTGTCTAGTCTATAGCTTCTCTATATTCTCAGAGTGCAGTCCTAGAAGAAGTCCAGATTATTTTATTTCCCAAACACTATTTTTACGTGGTCTCTCCAGTGCTAAAGGGAGGGTAAATATTGGGGGGAAAAGAAAGAAATCAGACCAATTTAATAATATTATTTCATCATAATATATACTACTTTTAATGTCTATTTAAATTTCCTATGCTGATAAATTAAATGATATTAATAATGAATTGGTAATTCCTCAGTTTTAGAAGGGGGCATAATTGAGAAAGACTAACCCATGAGATGGGAGTTAGTGCTGTATGAAACAAGATTAAACATTTTGATAAATAAGCTTAGTATATTCCAGAATATACCCACTAGATTCCTATTGAACCTAGGGAAAGAAAAGTAGGAGATAGCTTTTAAAGAAGATAAGCTGGAGGGGGGGGGTGGCTAGGTGGCACAATGGACAGAGCACCAGCCCTGGAGTCAGGAGTACCTGAGTTCAAATGCGACCTCAGACACTTAATAATTCCCTAGCTGTGTGGCCTTGGGCAAGCCACTTAACTCCATTGCCTTCCACATCATCAGAGAGTTCCTGAAAAAGATGCATAGTGAGTATGAGTGTGCTATCATGTATTATTGATACATAAATGCACAGGAGAAAAGACATAAAAATTATTATTAAAGGCATGTATGAGAAAGAGATAATAATAGCTAGCATTCATGTACCACTTTACAGTTTGCAAAGTACTTTAGAAATATTGTCTCATTTAATCCTCACAAAACCTAGGGATATAGGTGTTGGTAAGGTCTTTCTTTTACAGCCAAGGAAACTGAGGCAAAGTGACTCCCTAGTACCACCCAACTAATAAGTGGTTGAGGATAAATTTGAACTCAGGTTTTCCCTTTCTGATCCAGTGCTTCATCTACTGTGACACCTGACTGGTAGTATGAATGTTCCTTGGTAATATTTGGTTAATATGCCATATAAAGTGATATTGAGGGGTGGCTAGGTGGCACAGTGGATAAAGCACTGGCCCTGGAGTCAGGAGTACCTGGGTTCAAATCTGGTCTCAGACACTTAATAATTACCTAGCTGTGTGGCCTTGGGCAAGCCACTTAACCCCATTTGCCTTGCAAAAACCTAAAAAAAAGAAATGATATTGAACAGGGGATCTTCACCTGGAGCTTTATGAACTTTTAACTAGTTATTGAACTTTTTGGTAATCCTCTCTATTTTATTTTATGCGTTTCATCACATTAGTCCAACTAACTCACCAAAAAAATGCTAATGACAAAAAAAAGATTAAATGTCACAGATCTAGAGGATGGCATATTGTGTTGAGCCCTTGTTGAAGTTTTGAAATAGGATATAGAAATGTCTTTCAGAGAATGGACAGGCATAGAAGAGGTGTAATCTGCACCCTTGGAAGGAAAGGTGTTATTTAAAAAAATTCATTGATGCAGCAAAGAATCCTATTGATGTGTATATTTTTTTCTGAAATGAGCCGAATAAATACTATGAAGAACAAAAACAAATGAGATAAATTATTAAAAAAAAAACAATTCTACCCTATCCAACAGTTTCTGAGTATTGAATATATTTCCCATAGACCAAATAAATTAATTTGTTCATAGAGGAGGCCACTTAAGAATTTTAGTAATAACTAAATAACTTACTAACAATAAATAAATAAAAGTTCAGCCTAATTACTTAGCACCTAGGAACTGGTAGGCTAGTATGCCTGAATGACATATCTACCAGTACAATAAAATGACCATGATCAGTTGCCAGTTCAAGTTTGGACATATTAGTAATTGGCAATAATTGGTAATTAATAATTATACCTAAAGCTAGCGTATGTGTATATATATATATATATGTATATATATAGTGTGTATATCATATATAACTATATATGTTTTATGTTATTGCTTTATTTTATGTTATAATAATTGTTTTATGTTATAATTCAACAAACTTTTATTAAACAAGGCACTACACTTTAAAGTAATTATATACAATGACACAAGTGAAATGTAAGTGATATAAGCTGTCCCCTATTGGTTTATATTCTACTGAGAGAGGAGATAAGATATGTATCTAAATTAGTATGTTACTAGGAATTTTTTTTTTTTTAAAAGAAAGCAACAACTGGTGGAACAAGAGGAGATTTTCTGGCAGAGAGAAAATGTAAGTGCAGTTAATGGCCAGAGACACTGCATGATAGCTGAAATTCTAGGTATGAAAAGAATCACCAAGGGAGAGACTGATGTGAGAGAAGAGAGAACCAAGAATGGACCATTGAGGAACACTCAAATTAAAAGTCTTAGAAAAAGAAACAGTGAAGAGATAAAAGGAAATGAAAGAAAGATAAGAGAATATCCAGGACAGAGTGGTGACTAAGAAACTAAGGGAAAGAAAAACAAATTACTTTAGTAGGAGAAAATGATCAATAGTGTCCAATGTTGAGAAGTTTTTTTAAAAGGTCATTGGAAATGCCAATTAGGAGTTCATTGGTGACCTTTGAGTCTGTAGTTTTCGTAAAATATAGAACCCAAAGTTACATTAGAAGGAATTGAGGATAAAACTGGTGGAGGAGAAATGAAAGCCCTCATTATAAACATTTTTTTTCCAAGAGTTTTGGTAACAAAGAGAAGGAGATGGATGAGGCTGTTAGTAAATGGGTTTGTTAGGTCAATGTGGATTTTTTTCTTCTTAATTTGAAAGATTACAATATGTTTCTAGGCAGATTTAAAGTTATACATAGGGGTGACTAGGTGGCACAGTGAATAAAGCACTGGTCTTGGAGTCAGGAGTACCTGGGTTCAAATCCAGTCTCAGACACTTAATAATTACCTAGCTGTGTGGCCTTGGGCAAGCCACTTAACCCCGTTTGCATTGCAAAAACCTAAAAAAATAAAATAAAAAATAAAGTTATACATAGAAAAAAAGGAGATTGGGTATGGAACAGTGGGAAGTGGGCTGGATTAGATATCAGAGGTCCTTGATCCTAGCTTGGTTCATCACACACAATCATCTTTCAAGGCACAACTTGGATACCCACTTCTTCACCATCAGTAATTCTCTGACCAATCCATGTATATAACATGATTGCTTAATGTCTTTAGCATTCAATCAACATATTCTATGTTGCTTTGTATTATTACTTTTTAAAATCGAAATTATAATTGAATCAATTAATAAATTAGCATTTAATGTGTGCCTACTATGTCTCCAGACACTTTGCAATAAAGCAAGGGATGTAAACTACCTTCAAAAAGCTTATACTCTAAGGGAAAACAGGTTTGCTAAATAAATAGAAACTAGAAAATTCTAAGCCACTTGAAAAAAAAAACAAATTTATATAAAAGCATATGCTAAATATATACATATTAGAGAATCATAAGACCCTTCAAAAGAAAAAAAAATGTATTTTCTTTTTTTTAAATTCTTCACACTTCCAAACATAGGGAGACACTCAAATATTTACTGAATTAAATTGATCTTAGCCTCACATCACTCTACATATGACCAAAACCATTTCATTATTTTTGAACATATTGATGGATCTAATTAAACAGTCAATATTAGTGGATGAATCTACTGATCACTTTATTGAATTGATTCAATGAGTAATGTATTCTGAATGTTGCGACCATAAAATGAAGGCCACCAAGAGGCCAACAGAAATTCCAACTGTGCTGCTCATGATGACCCAAGGCCACATTTTGCAGAATCGTTACCTAAAGTTTGGGGTCTCCTCATTGTTTCTTTCATAAAACAATCACTCCATGGTCTGTGTAGGGGAAGGATTATTAAAGCAAATGGCAAACTGTGTTAATGGCAGTCGGTGAGCAACTTAATTATTCTCCCAATTTCCAAAGGCAATGATGTATCACATTAATACTTTTCCTTTGCTTTTCCTACACACCAGTAGCTGAAAGTGAAATTATGCCCCAGTCCCTGGTGTGTTTGCAACGGTGTCATAAATTACCTCCCTGAACCAATGGCAACACCTCCACATAGGAAGAGCTATTCATACATGATGCTAATGAACAAGTACCCTGATGAACAGAACAAAGAGCATGACAAGGGAAGGGCAATCAGTACTCTATTCCCAATTCTTCCTCAGATCGACATTTCCCCTTCCTCAATATTTATGTAACTGCTATTCATTTAGAGGGACATTCTGTGTTGGTTCACAGGTCACCAAATAATTTGATTTATGTTGATTGATATTATAGAATGATTATAGTAACATCCTCAAATTCTTTGGAATTTGAGAAATGAAATAGTTAAATTTGCCAAATATAGATGCATGCTTCTGTCTCCCTGGATACTTCAAAATGGGATCAACAAAATCAGTCAATTCAGTTCTCTACAAAACAACTTAAAAGGAGTGAAAAGATCCCCAGTAAACAGTAGGTCAACCAGTCACCCAAAAAGCATTTTTTCTAAGAGCTGTTTTGTGTTGAGCAATTCCTGCCCTCAGGGAGAATGCAATGTAAAGCAGGTTAATACAAGAGTAGGTTTATGGAGTCAAGGAAGGCTATCTCTGAAAGGGAGTCACTCCCTTTCCCATGTTTATCTTTTTTGATTACTCAGATTCCTTCAATGCATAATTCAGGTTTTATTTTTTATAATATATCATTTTCTCTCCCCTCATTTTTTTTCCAGAGGACTTTGTATTATCTTTCCTTTGTTCCATCACTTTCCACCCTGTATTATACTTAGTCACATTCTCCTAATAAAATGAAACCTAACAGAATAGAAAGAAATGGTGTATTGGTTTTTTCCCTATGTCTTGATCTAATTCAGTAAGGATGCTCTATCCTAGAGACAGCTGATGACTCAGTAAATAGAATACTGGGCTGGGAGTCTGAAAGATCTAAGTTCAACTCTAACCTTAGAGGATTCTTAACTGCATGCTCCTGGGCAAGTCAATTAACATCTGATTGCCTGACAAAAGGAAATGACTTTAGATTCTTCTGGAAAGGAGATGGCAACTTACTTATTTTTTCCAAGAAAACCCCATGGCCAGTATAATCCACAAGGTCACAAAGAGTCATTCAGGACTGAACAACTGAACAACAATAAACAATTTATATTAGCAGGCATTAAATAAATATTTGTTGATTCAGCAATCTTACAATTAACAGGTGTGAAAATAAATATTTGTTGATTTGCATCAGAGCCAATTGGACTGAGTCAATTTTACCATATAATTTAATTTAGTCTTGGTCTCAGAGACCAAACCCACTTTTCTTTAAACAAATAGCAATCTGCATTCAATCTTCCCATATATCCAGAATCCTGTGGTCAGAAAGATCTTGAAAATTATCAGTTAAAATATACAACAGTCAAAATTTTAGGAAAAAGTACCTATCACTTGTACATGGTCTCAGAGATAGAGCCCACATCCCCTTAAGCAAATGGTAACCCACATTCAATCTCCCCAAATGTTCTCAATGTCAGGGTTCTCATTACTTACATAGTATTAAACATTCATGATTTATTATATTTCTTTACTATTGTACTTAAATATTTTCTATGAAAAGTAAATAGTTGTTAAGGAAAACTGAATTTTACTTATTCACTAACAATTGTATCAGTAATTCTCCAGACACATCACTCACTCACATAACATGGTTGGACTACTCTTAGTCCAACTGTTTTTCAAGATCTAAGAGCAAGAGGGTCCTTGCCATCATGGAACATTGGGGTTATTCCAGTGAATCAGATATAAGAGGAAGTCCCAGAATAGCAGCTACATATATGTGTATATTTATAGTTACATATGTGTGTGTATTTATATTTATAGGTGTATTTCTTAACCCTCTTTCTCTCTGGTGAAAACTTAATTCTGTAACAAGATTCATCAAAACAAGATAACTTGAAATATAGCACAGTTTAATAGAAAGAGCACTAAGATTTTGAAGAATAAGTTTCTAATTTCAGATCATTCTTCAAATTATGACTTTAATCCAGTTAGTTAACTTTTGTGCAAGTTTTGTGAGAGTTAACAATTCTGCTTCTCTTTACTACATGAGAAAGTTATTAAGGATAAATTTGATCCTATAATTTGAATTCTTCAAAAAATTTGCTATGAAACTTTTAAAAATATGTTCTTATTATAAAAAACACACCATCTTCTTCAAACTTATGGAATCCACAGCAATTAGGTACAAGATGAAAAGTCTACAGCTAATACACTGGAATAATAAATTTTGACTTAAATTCGCAAGATTTTTTTTTTAAAGGTATAGATAGATAGATGATAGATAGATAGATAGATAGATAGATAGATAGATAGATAGATAGATAGATAGATATACTTTCCCTATAATGGATATCCAAGGTAAGGAGAAGAAAATGAGGCTCACAGAGATAAGTGACTCTCCCAGGGTCCCACAATTTATGTTTATCAGAAGCAGAATACAAACCTAGGTCTCTGATCTCAAAGATCAGTGATCTTTCCAGTGTATACACACATACAATTTATCTTTGATGACAAAAATCTTAAGTTGTAAAAGACCTGAGAGGTCAGCAAGACCAACTTGGCGACTGAGCAAAAATTCTCTCTATGGTAACCTCTTTATGGTAAACCTCTCTATGGCAACTAGTTATTCAGTTTGAGGACCTCTAGTGAGAAAAAGCTCATGACTACCCAAACCAATCCGTTCCATTGTTTTTAACAGCTCTGTTTATTTATTGGAGAGTTTTAAATTGCCTTTGTCATTTCTGCCTACTGATCCTGATTCTGTCTTCTATGGCAAAGAACACAATATGTAATTTCTCATTCATGTGAAAACTATTCAATGACTTAAACACCTCTATGAGATGCCACTCCCTTCCCACTTCCAATCTTCTCTTTTTTCCTCATGAAACACAGGAAGTTCCTTTAACTCGTCTTCATATGACATGTTCCCCAAGCTGTTGATTATCCAAGCTGCCTTTATCCAGGCATTTGCCAACTTGTGAGCGTGCATCCTAAACTGTGGTACCCCGAGCTACTTCTAGTTCTCTAGATATTATCTGACTATGTCAGTGTACGAAGAGACTATATCTTCCCAGTGCTTAATGTTAT